>NC_053390.1:399992790-400270290 GCF_905171765.1 Bufo bufo
AGCTGCAGGATACCAGGCAAAACTGGATGGACAAATGTTTTTTTTTGGCCCTACATACAATGTTACTATGTTACATTTAGAACTGGTGCTGGATGCGCCAAAGTTATGGACAGGCCAACGCCTCTTCATAACTTCTGCGGAACCACCGCCGGTGTTCCGTGATATTTCCCTACCCGTGAAATTTCCCTACCCTCGTCACTTCCTGTTGTGACGCGGCTGCACCGGATATGACGTTTCCAGCTTTGGAAGGAGGTGTGCCGTGCAGGTGCACAACTACGGGGTAGAGAAATTTCACACCAGAGTTGGGGAGAAGGGGCCACCTAATGCTTGCGCCTTACCTCTCAGCTGGACTCCGGCTGACACTGCGCATGCGCCGGGAGCCTCACCAGGGGGCCAGTGCGCAAGCGCGGCTTACTATTACCATCGGGATACACCGCGCTTGCGCGCCAGCGGACAGGGAAATCTCTTATACCGAACATCCATCTGATCATCACGCCTGCGCAGTGTGGGGGTAGGGAGATCTGATGGCCATTTGTTCTGTTAAATCTCCCTACCACTCACTGCGCATACGCTATGTCTGATCATCAGCCCGCTGAGAGGTAAGGCGCAAGCATTAGGTGGCCCCTTCTCCCCAACTCTGGTGTGAAATTTCTCTACCCCGTGGTTGTGCGCCTGCACGGCACACCTCCTTCCAAAGCTGGGAACGTCATATCCGGTGCAGCCGCGTCACAACAGGAAGTGACAAGGGTAGGGAAATTTCACGGGTAGGGGAAATATCACGGGACACCGGCTTAGGGCTTTATTAAGACCGGCATCTAAAACGCCGGTCTTAATAAATGTGCCCCATAGTCTATTGCTGTTTCTTTCAGAGGTGTCTCCTTTATCACCTTAATGGTTAAAATTAGTGCAGGACTTTAGGAGGCAGTACATTTTCTGGTACTTTTTGGAATCTCTGCATCATGTAGCACCCGGGCCTACACTAAGTATAACACAGTGTACCAAGTTTGACTGGAGTTTTTTTTAATTATGCTGTCTATGTATGTCATTTGGGTGTCACCTACTCTAGATAGTTAGCACTTGTTACCCGGTGGAGGCTACATCCATCAAAAAGAGAAAGCATTGATATTACTCCATCATATGGACAAAGGTGGCAGACAATGGAGTGACATTTCATACAGACATAAAAACTAAAGTACGGTATATTAACCCCTTAAGGACACAGCCATATTTCACCTTAAAGGGAGTCTGTCACCTACCTGACCGGTTTCAAACAGGTGACATTGTTCAGTGGGGCACAAAGACATGACACAGATGTTACCAATGTTTAGTTCTTCAGATGCTTCAAATCGCCCAAAAAGTCGTTTTTATCATATGCTAATGAGCCGTCGCAATTGCCCAGGGGCGGAGAGTTTTCTGAAAGTGCCCAAGTTCCCCCGCCTCACTCGCGCCTAACTCCACCTCTCAGTAAGCTCAGGCCAGCCCTGTGGCTCTGTGACATCATATTTCCCTATAGGCTGTTCGCGCATTACTGCCAAGCCCGGGCATGGACAGGGACAGGGATATGGAGTGCGCATGCACCAGTTACTGGCATGAAATTGGCACATGCGCACTAGATAGTTAGCACTTGCCGGGTCCGGCAGTGATGCGCGAACAGTCTATAGGGAAATGGCGATTTGAAGCATCTGAAGAACTAAACACGGGTAACATCTGTGTCATGTCTTTGTGCCCCATTGAACAATGTCACCTGTTTGAAACCAGTCAGGTAGGTGACAGACTCCCTTTAAGGACCAGGCAATTTTTTGCAAATCTGACCAGTTTCACTTTATGTGTGAATAACTTTAAAACACTTTTAGGCCTAGTTCACACGATCGTATGGCTTTTATAGTTTTTTGAGGTCCGTTGTTCATGGATCCGTTGTTCCGTTTTTGAGTTCCGTTGTGTTTCCGTTTCCTTTCCGTTTTTCCGTTCCGTTTTTCCGTATGCCATGTACAGTATACAGTAATTACATAGAAAAAATTGGGCTGGGCATAACATTTTCAATAGATGGTTCAGCAAAAACGGAACAGATACGAAGACATATGGATACATTTCCGTATGTGTTCCGTTTTTTTTCCGGACCCATTCACTTGAATGGAGCCACGGAACGTGATTTGCTGCCAAATATAGGACATGTTCTATCTTTCAACGGAACGGAAAAACAGAAATACGGAAACGGAATGCTTACACATTCCAATTTTAATGCGGAACAATTGAAATGAATGGTTCCGTATACGGACCGTATACGGAACACAAAAAAACGGCCCGTACACTCGCAAAAAAAACGATCATGTGAACTAGGCCTTACTTATCCAGGCCATTCTGAGATTATTTTTTTGTCACATATTGCACTTCATGACACTGGTAAAATGGAGTAAAAAAAAATCATTTTTATTTATAAAAAAATACCAAATTTACCCCAAACTTTGAAAAATTAGCAAATTTCCAAATTTCAATTTCCCTACTTTTATAATAGATAGTAATACCTCCAAAAAAAAGTTATTATTTTACATTCCCCATATGTCTACTTCATGTATGGATCATTTTGGGAATGCCATTGAATTTTTTGGGGACGTTACAAGGCTTAGAAGTTTAGAAGCAAATCTTGAAATTTTTCAGAAAATTTCTAAAACACACTTTTTCAGGACTAGTTCAGGTTTGAGGTCACTTTGTGAGGCTTACATAATAGAAACCACCCAAAAATGACCCCAGTTTAGAAACTATAGCCCTCAAGGTATTCAAAACTGATTTTACAAACTTTGTTAACCCTTTAGGTGTTCCACAAGAATTAATGGAAAATAGAGATAAAATTTCAAAATTTCACTTTTTTGGCAGATTTTCCATTTGAATCTATTTTTTTCAGTTACAAAGCAAGGGTTAGCAGCCAAACAAAACTAAATATTTATGGCCCTGATTCTTTAGTTTACAGAAACACCCCATATGTGGTCATAGACTGCTGTACGAAAATAAAGTATTGAGGCACTCAGGTTGAGATTTTTTTGCAATTCAAGTGAGGTTTATTTCATACTCTCTGCATCATTCATTTGCCCATGTCATATATAAGCGTCAACAAAATATTTCTGACCAGACGTTTCGGTCACGGTGGACCTTCATCAGTGGTCATGTTATCTGAGTAGTGGGTAGCGGTATTCTGGGGCGTTGGATGTAAGGTGACAAAAAACGGCTTTTTTACATATTATTTTTTTTTTTTTTACGGTGTTCACCTGAGGGGTTAGGTCATGTGATATTTTTATAGAGCAGGTTCTTACGGACGCGTCGATACCTAATATGTCAACTTTTTTTATTTACTTAAGTTTTGCACAATACCAGCATTTTTTAAACAAAAAAAATTATGTTTTAGTGTCTCCATATTCTGAACCATAGTTTTTGGGTTTTTTTGGGCGAGTGGCTTAGGTAGGGGTTCATTTTTTGGGGGATGAGGTGACGGTTAGATTGGTACTATTACGCCTTTTTGATCACTTGGTGTTGCACTTTTTTTATGGTATTTGTCAGACAGGGTGGATCATGTGATATACAGTTGCAAGAAAAAGTATGTGAACCCTTTGGAATGATATGGATTTCTGCACAAATTGGTCATAAAATGTGATCTGATCTTCATCTAAGTCAGAACAATAGACAATCACAGTCTGCTTAAACTAATAATACACAAAGAATTAAATGTTACCATGTTTTTATTGAACACACCATGTAAACATTCAGAGTGCAGGTGGCCAGTACTGCTGTGGATCATCCAGGTGCTCTTGTGCAAACTGTAAATGTGCAGCAATGTTTTTTTTGGACAGTAGTGGCTTCCTCTGTGGTATCCTCCCATGAAATCCATTCTTGTTTAATGTTTTACGTATTGTAGATTCACTAACATAGATGTTAGCATATGCCAGAGACTTTTGTAAGTCTTTAGCTGACACTCTAGGATTCTTCTTCACCTCATTGAGCAGTCTGTGCTGTGCTCTTGCAGTCATCTTTACAGGATGGCCACTCCTAGGAGAGTAGCAGCAGTGCTGAACTTTCTCCATTTATAGACAATTTGTCTTACCAAGGACTGATGAACAGCAAGGCTTTTGGAGATACTTTTATAACCCTTTTCAGCTTTATGCAAGTCAACAATTCTTAATCGTAGGTCTTCTGAGAGCTCTTTTGTGTGAGGCATCATTCACATCAGGCAATGCTTCTTGTGAAAAGCAAACACAGAACTGGTGTGTGTTTTTTATAGGGCATGATAGTTGTAAGCAACACCTCCAATCTCATCTCATTGATTGGACTTCAGTTGGCTGACACCTCACTCCAATTAGCTCTTGGAGATGTCATTAGTCTAGGGGTTCACATACTTTTTCCACCTGCACTGTGAATGTTTACATGGTGTGTTCAATAAAAACTTGGTAACATTTAATTCTTTGTGTGTTATTAGTTTAAGCAGACTGTGATTGTCTATTGTTGTGACTTAGATGAAGATCAGATCACATTTTATGACCAATTTGTGCAGAAATCCATATCATTCCAAAGGGTTCACATACTTTTTCTTGGAACTGTATTTATAGAGCCGGTCATTACAGATGCGGCAATACCTAATATGTGTGTTTTTTGTTTTCTTTCTGCTTTTTATTATAAAATAAGGGGAAAGGGCGTATTTTTTTATTTTTTTACTTTATTAATTTTATTACTTTAGAAATTTTATTAAAAACATTTTTTTTTACTTTTTTTTCTTTACTTTATTTCTGATGTTCACTTTTGGGGGTCTAATCCCCTCTGCAATGCATTACAATGAATTTGTATTGTAATGCATTGCCTGTTCATGTACTACAGTGAGTAGTACACAAACAGGTTGCCTAGGAGACCCAGACTTAGGCTGGATCTCCTCAGCTCCCGTAGAAGGCAGTTCCTGATGCGGTGCAAGGCATTGGGCAGCCTCTGCACGGCATCAGGCTGCCTTCTGAGACATCGAATCCCCGCCACAGCAGCGCGGGGACTCGATGGGCTCCCCAAACACAAACCCATTCTATGCCGTGGTAACAGCATAGAAGGGGTTAATCTGCAGCGATCGCCAATATGGGGGGGGTCACAGGACCCCCCTCGGCATTGACCCAGGGTGCCTGCTGATTGCCTGATGTACCAGGACATCAGGACGTACCTGTATGCCCTGTGTCCGTAAGAGGTTAAACTAAAATTCAGCAAAGCCAAAAGTCTTACTTATATAGAAGACAATAAAGCTGAAGGCATGATGTAAAAGTCTGATTTTCACAAGGGCACTGCTGCTTTCAGAAATGCATATGGCTTTGAGCTGCTAAGTCTGTTGCAAAAACTCTCTAATTTGTGGTAGCGAAATAACTAGATCTCCACGTGTTATTTCTGGTTGCTACTTGACTCGATAATTCACACCACATGAACGCCATATTAAAGGATCTCCCAAATGAAAATATTCCTTATTTGTCTTCATTAAAATCTGTCCCACTGCTCATTTTTCAAAGTTAAAATAATAATGGCAAAGTTCTTGCAATCTGTAGCAACAAAAGAATCAGTAGAGCTTAATAGAAGTAGAAGACATCTAAGAGTAAGGACAAAACAACCAGCTGCATGCACAAGTAGTGGAGGCAACCAACTCATCTGTACAGTATTTTAACCCCAGAGGATCTAAATTTTAAAATGCATCTTTTGTCACAATTCAAAAGATTATAACTTGTTCTTAAAGGGAGATTCCTCTGTCAATTAACCCCATTGATTGCAGCTACCATAAAGCATACACACTCCGCTACAATGGCTTTGGAGCCATTCATTTGATTGCTGCTGGGGTCCTATTATCTACCTGTGCAGCTGTGAAACCTGTAACATTTATAAAAGTGCATTCTGCATATCAACCGTCGGGCCATCGCAAGATAAGAACTCTCCTGATCTGTTTGCATTAGAATTTTTTATTAAAGAACTGCCTCATCATTATTTCCTGCACTACTACACTTGTAGTAACCCAGAGTGGCAGTACCATTCCTTCACCCTGCTACTGTCTCTAATGGCTAACCAACAATGCCATCTGTGTATTTATTCTAGGTCCTCCTACACTGTGCATTCATAATATTGCTATGAAACTGTTATGTTCATGTAAAGTGCCTGGTTATCCAGCAGGTGGCAGTGTATCTTGCAGAGAGAGATCTTTAGATAGAATAAAACTTACCATTCCATTATCCCCTCTTTTCGGCAGAAGTGGGCCAGTCCTAGAGGGGTTGCATGAAGCTATAGTTAGTTTCAGATTTGATAGTGGAGCTAAGAAGACAGGAAAGATGGAGCAGTGAGGGGAATGGCCCCCTACTGCAGCAGGAGTCTCTCCAGGGAATCAGCTCCTAGAGCACCAGGACTCCTTACAGATTAAGAGACAGAGTATTGCGAGGGGGTCAACCAAAGGTACCAGACCAGTTAGCAAGTCCAGTAATCAGGCTGAAGCCGAGTTTAGCACAGCAGAAAGATAGAGCAAGGTATTCAAGTTTGCCTGCCAGTCTACCCCAAAACCTGCTGGAACCAAGAGAAAGACTGAACTTTCACCATGTCTGGACTCGACCTATTCTCCACCTCCTACAACTCTGCCCTTTATTGCTTCGGAGCCTAACCCTGGGGAGTGACGGTATACAGATAGGAGCACCATGACACACACAGAAACTATTAAGGCCGCACCACACCACTTGGCATTTCAAAAAACCTGGGACACAATCGGCCCTAGGGAGTGGTACGTTGCATACTGAAAATTGTTGGCATCACAATAACTTGGACCCTGCCTTGCACCTTAAAACCTGTAACATCAAGGGCACCTATACCACCATCAGACAGGAGAACCCCAGAACAAGAGTGTGCCCCAAAGGGAAGAAAAGATGCATTCTTCCCATCACTGCATGCTAGCCCAGGTAGCGTGAGAACCGTGAGTAACTACTACTGTAGCCATCCAGCCTCTGTGGCGTTGTCACTTATGTGATATCCCAATTGGGGGTAGACATGAACCCCAATCTGTTAACTTTTATTTTCAGCTATGTCTCCCATTATAATAGGACTTGAAATTTATGACAGGTATTTAAATGTGTCTGGTATATGGAAATGATATCTAGATGCACTATCTGCTACATAGATATGATAAGGACCATGATTCCAGAGGCATATGCTAGGATAAATCACTGTCTGTGTTTCTCGGATCATACTGAGTTGTTTATGCAAAGACATCGGGTGAATTTTTCCCAGGGCCACTGTCAGGACAACACTACAGTCAGGGTCCCAGACACAGCCAATTTGGGTCTGCGACATCATCAAACTCACTAGTATTTACTCCAGTGCAGTGAATACTAATGAGGCTGTGTGGCCCCTCTGTTTCATTAAAGGGGTTGTATCACTTCAGCAAATAGCATTTATTATGTCGAGAAAATTAATACAAGACACTTACTAATGTATTGCTATTATTAGTGTTGAGCAAATCAAATTGTCTGAAGTGGACTTTGATCTGAATTTCAGGAAGAATTAGATTCACCACAAAGCTGAATTTCCTAGCGCTTTGTGGTAATGAATACATTTTTCCTAAAATGGTGGCTGAAAACAAAAAAAAATTATACTCACCTCATCCACTTGCTCACAGAGAGGCCTTCCACTACCGTTTTGATTGAAGAAAACCCGCCAAAAGACCTGTGGCAAGCTTGATGACGTGATCACGCTGGGTGCGTGTGGTGACATCATCATGCTCCCTGCAAGTCCTTTGTTGGGTGTTGTCTGTGAAGGTTCTCATTTATCCAGGTCATGATATATCTGTAAAGAATAAATCAAGGCAACTGGACTTACTGTAGATTTCTTATAAACGTTTCACTCGTTCTTCCAACAAGCTTTCTCAATTCTGAGTGACTGTACAAGAATTCTCTGGGAATAAATATGTAACTGAATCAACATCTGGTAATTATACCCAGCATGGGGTCAGAGGTCATTATACGGAGGCCGATTGGTGCAAACGAGGTGTACAGGAGGCCATCTACGTAAAAATGGAGAAGCCAAGCTTGACTAGAGGCGTGGGGGTAGACATCTATTGTCTGCCACATACAATGCTGTCTTGACCGCTTTTTCTGGGAGGTCATTATACATCTACTGACTCCAATTAGGATAATGGAATCAACACCTTTGACCCCATGCTGGGCATAATGACCTCTGACCCCATGCTGGGTATAATTACCAGATGTTGATTCAGTTACATATTCCCAGAGAATTCTTGTACAGTCACTCAGAATTGAGAAAGCTCGTTGGAAGAACGAGTGAAACGTTTTCAAGAAATCTACAATAAGTCCAGTTGCCTTGATTTATTCTTTACAAATACATCTGTACGGATTAGCAGCATAACTGAATATATACTGTACATTACAGATATTTGTTGGGTTTTCTTCAATCAAGACAGGAGCAGATGGCATCTCCGCAAGCAAGTGGATGAGGTCAGTATTTAAACTCCTGGTTCACAGATGCCGCAATCAGAAAAGAGGCAAGTTTGCTGCCAACATGCCAGAAAAGATGTGGTGGTAGTGCTGCACCTCAGGTCCAGGACACTATAGTAGACACAAGGGTCCAGAAGTACCTGAATAGAATCAGCAAAGAGGATCCAGAGGAGACTTTTCTTCCTAACTTATTACCCTATTTGAAGAAAATCTCAGCCAACAGACAGCTTTGCCTCCAGTCAGCCATTATGAGAGTGCTGGAGTTATCTGCTTCTCCAAAAGACCCAAGGAAGCTGTACCAGGCCATCAATTGTTACTACTATCGGGCAGAGTGTACTGGCACTTCTAGGAACTATGCTTCTGGACCTCTTGTGTTACTGCCCTCCTATCCCTGTCCATTCATATCCAGGACAGACATTTTCAGGGGTGTTTCTGCCCCTGCACCCTGAACAAGAAAAAAGTGAAGGAGTTGCAAGAAAATTGCCCGAAAAAGAAAAATATATTGCTTTCAGAAAATGGAGACAGAAATACATTATTTTTTTTCAAAAATGTTTTTATTGTGTAAAACTGGTGCTCTGGCCAAACACATCGGTATGCTCGTGTGCTCTACCGAGCACCATGGAAGTCAATGGGAGAACCGCAGGCAGCCTCTGCTCGGAAGAGAAGAGGGTGTCTGGTTCACAAAAAAAGGTTAGAAATTGATGGAAACCCCATCAAAATGGTTTGGAAACAGCATTAAGAGGATAGCTGGATGTGTCTTGGACTCCTATTATCTACGACATACAATAGACAACCACACAAAGGCTATATGCTAAAAGCCACGTATGTGCAAGCCATCCATGAGACAGATAACAGGCTTAACTGAACGATGAGGGGCACACCTGACAATACAAAGAGGAGTGCAGGCCTGGTTTCAAAAGAGACAAGCATAGACAAAACTAGAAAAAGAAATACCATAACTCAGCCGCACCTCCAAGAATAAAACATGATTTATTAAGAAGACATATTAATTAAAAACATGGATTCATGGAGCAAACCCCACTGATGGGTAAGGTAATGTACTACAATACATCAAGTATCACCATGCAATGAACAATACCACAACAGGATGACAGTAAAATGCCTGCAACACCTGGGTAAAATACTTATCATGCAACACAGTGGTAGCACATGGAAAATCAGAAGCCCATCAGTCAGGAGAGCAGGGAGCCCTCACGCGTATCGCTAGTACAAAGACTAGCTTCCTCAGAGGTCCATGTGAATCCGAATGACTGTTTAAACATTTTTATAGTCAACATTATTATTTCATAATTAAGCAAAGCTGTGGTCTAACCTATCAAAAACATTCTAGGGAGGGAGCCAGGGAAAGGGCAGCAGAGGGTGTGTGTTACCTGGATACTCCCCGGTGCATGGTCGCGCGCAGATGCAAGTGCCGGTAAACCGGCGTGCTGTAAAATCAAGTGCGCATGCGCAAGATGGCGCCCAAACCGGAAGTCGGCGCCGCGATGCGCTCCAAAGACCGGAAACGCACCCCGGTATCGACGTCACCTTCGGCCGCCAGCCCGCCAGATAACAGGCTTAATCAGCATACCTTACAATGGCAGCCTTGTGCACTATGAGACATTCCAAACCAGCTCTCATCTGACTGAGAGCCAGTGAGCCTCAAAGTTACTTTAGATCTGTTGGATGGCTTGGGTGGACCTGCGCACCTAGATCATTATTATTAGGGAGACAAAGTTTTCTGATTGTCCTAACATAATATTCAATAACCTTTCCATACAGTTTTGTCATGTAAATACTCATTTTCTTAAACATGGGCATATGGGAAAGACATGCAAATGAGCAGCTGAAAAACCATTTGCATGGAAAATTTGCGATCTACACTACTCACGAACAGCGTCATCTATTGGTTATATAGACTTATGACAAGAATATTACTCTTGTCATAAGACTATGAAACCAATAGATGGCGCTGTTCATGAGTCATGTACAGCGCCATCTATTGGTTTCATAGTCTTATGACAAGATTATTAGTGTAGCCATTTGCATGGAAAATTTGCGATAAATATTTGCGATTAGAATATTCACGATCTACACTACTCATGAACAGCGCCATCTATTGGATTCATAGTCTTGTCATAAGACTATGAAACCAATAGATGGTGCATGTTCATGAGTCATTACAAGCAGGGAAATAGTCCTCATATACACCCCAGCAAGCTTATATTACCGCAGATGAAGTGCTAGAAGATGTGTGAATGATAGCAGCAATCTGATATACACCTTGGTGTTAGCACAGGCTATTATAAGCTGAGTACTACATGGTGTGTGGACTCTGTTAAGCAGTGTGCCCCACTTACTAGCGCCCCAACAAGATGAACAGCGTCATCTATTGGTTTCATAGTCTTATGACAAGAGTAATAGTCTTGTCAGAAGACTATGAAACCAATAGATGGCGCTGTTCATGACTTGTGAACAGCGCTATCTATTAGTTTCATAGTCTTATGAAAAGAGTAATAGTCTTGTCATAAGACTAGGAAACCAATAGATGGCGCTGTTCATGACTTATGAACAGCGCCATCTATTGGTTTCATAGTCTTATGACAAGAATATTACTCTTGTCATAAGACTATGAAACCAATAGATGGCGCTTTTTATGAGTAGTGTAGATCGCAAATTTTCCCATATGCCCATGCTTTTGCAAATGAGTTAATGAGTTTTTACATGACAAAACTGTATAGAAAGGTTATTGAATATTACGTTAGGACAATCAGAAAACTTTTTGTCTCCCTAATGATATTGATCTAGGTGCGCAGGTCCACCCACGCCATCCAACAGATCTGAAGTAACTTTGAGGCTTACTGGCTCTCAGTCAGATGAGAGCTGGTTTGGAATGTCTCATAGTGCACAAGACTGCCATTGTAAGGTATGCTGACTAAGCCTGTCATCTATCTCATGGATAGATTGATGGCTTGCATATACCTGGCTTTTGGCATATAGTCTTTGTGTGGTTGTCTATTGTATGTCGTAGATCAGGCATCCTCAAACTGCAGCCCTCCAGCTGTTATAAAACTACAACTCCCACAATGCCCTGCTGTAGGCTGATACCTGTAGGCTATTCGGGCATGCTGGGAGTTGTAGTTTTGCAACAGCTGGAGGGCCGCAGTTTGAGGATGCCTGTCGTAGTCCAAGACGCATCCAGCCATCCTCTTATTGCTGTTTCCAAGCCATTTTGATGGGGTTTCAGTCAATTTCTAACATTTTTTTGTGAACCAAACACCCTCTCTTCTTCAGAGCAGAGGGTGCCTGGTTTGATGCTCGGGTCTCCCATTGACTTTCATTGTATTAAATTGTACGTGAGCACCCGCAGTATTCGGCCGAGCACTCGGAACTGCCGAGCATAGCGATGCTCGAGCCGAACTGCAGTTCGGCCGAGCATGCTCGCTCAACACTACATATTAGGTATTGCCGCATCTGTAATAATCTGCTCTATAAAAATATCACATGACCTTCCCCCTCAGGTGAACGCCGTTAAAAAAAATAAAAACTGTGCCAAAAAAAAACATTTTTGTCACCTTACATCACAAAAAGTGTAATACCAAGCGATCAAAAAGTCGTAGGTAGCCCAAAATAGTAGCAATCAAACCGTCACCTCATCTCACAAAAAATGAGCCCCTACAAAAGACAATCACCTGGAAAAAAAACAACATATATAGGTTTCAGAAAACGGAGACACAAAAACATGATTTTTCTTTTCAAAAAATGCTTTTATTGTGTAAAACTGAAAAAAAAAAAAAGTAGACATACTATATTAGGTATCACCATATTCATAACGACCTGCGCTATAAATATATCAGTTTATCTACATCCTAAGGCCTCCTGCATACGAACGTGTGCGCCCCATGGCCGTATTGCGGACTGCATTACGGTCCGCAAATCCGGAGATGCGGAATGGTGCGGAACGGAAGCATGGAACTCCGTAGTGCTTCCGTGAGGTTTCATCCCGTACTTCCGTTCCGCAAAAAGATAGAACATGTCCTATCTTTTTGCGGAAAGAGCAGATCGGGGACCCATTAAAGTGAATAGGTCCGCGATCCGCTGCGGCTGTCCAACGGTCGGTGTTCGTGCGGCTGTCCAACGGTCGGGGAGCACACGTTCGTGTGCAGAAGGCCTAAGGTGAATGCCGTCAGGTTTCCCTCCCAACTCCCCCATATGCATACACACTTAACTGAAACCCACACTACAAAAATATCTATAAAAGAGCATGGGGCAGATTAAAAGGCGTGCAGCTCAAATTAATTAATAAATTAGACTCCTCTTTCTGCAGTCCATGCAACTAAATGCAAATCAATGTCACCTATGAGCTGGCGTAAATTTGCAGTATAATTTGTGCCAGTTTCTGGCATAAATTCTAATAAATGTGTCAGGCTGAGCATGGCTGTGGCCACTCCCACTTAGCTCTGCCCACTTTAGGTAAACTTGTTGATAGCAGCGTTAAAAAAAAGTCCCAAATTTTGTAGTACAACAATTCTCCAGCAGTATACAGTATATACACCGGTTTATTCTCCAGCAGTATACAGTATATACACCGGTCCATTCTTCAGCAGTATACACACCAGTCCAATCTCCAGCAGTATACAGTATATACAGTACAGAACAAAAGTTTGGACACACCTTCTCATTCAAAGAGTTTTCTTTATTTTCATGACTATGAAAATTGTAGATTCACACTGAAGGCATCAAAACTATGAATTAACACATGTGGAATTATATACTGTACATAACAAACAAGTGTGAATCAACTGAAAATATGTCATATTCTAGGTTCTTCAAAGTAGCCACCTTTTGCTTTGATTACTGCTTTGTACACTCTTGGCATTCTCTTGATGAGTTTCAAGAGGTAGTCCCCTGAAATGGTTTTCACTTCACAGGTGTGCCCTGTCAGGTTTAATAAGTGGGATTTCTTGCCTTATAAATGGGGTTGGGACCATCAGTGGCGTTGAGCAGAAGTCAGGTGGATACACAGCTGATTGTCCTACTGAATAGACTGTTAGAATTTGTATTATGGCAAGAAAAAAGCAGCTAAGTAAAGAAAAACGAGTCGCCATCATTACTTTAAGAAATGAAGGTCAGTAACAGGTCCTCCCAATCCCTGTACCTAAACAATATTACGCAGCTTTTCATGAAAAGTTTAGATCCTTCATCTGGAGTGGGAGGAAAGCCAGACTTGCCTTCTCCCTCCTCACTAGGTCTAGGGTAGAGGGGGGTATTGGCTTACCTAATCCAGAGCTATACGGTAAAGCTATTCTCCTAGCCCGTGCAGTAGCATGGTTACGCCCAACCACGCACTCATCGGTAGTAGAAATGGAACTGGAGATACTTGGGAAGCCACCTAGAGCCCTTCTGTTAGGGAACCAAAACTTTATAATTGAACCGCTTTCCCACTACCCTATTGTCAAAGCTACCCTCGAGGCTTGGAAGTGGTTTTCTACATCCCATTGTTCAATTCCCTTCCCCTCACCACTCCTTACAACTGGGGATGTGCTCGGTACAGCCCCCCCAGCCCTGAGATCGACTACTTCTGTAAGACTGTCATCCTCAACCATAGCCATCTCATCGTTGCTGGACCCCACTGGTAAACCCCTTAGCCTAGATGACATGAAAAGCCTCCTTAACCCAAGCCCATGTGATATGTTCTCAGTACTTTACCTTAGAGCTTACTTAAACCAACACATCCAGTTAGGTGCCCTCCAACGTCCCATTGTCTGGCTTGAATCTGTGATCTCCCTTCCCTCCACCCCTAAGAAACCAGTATCACAAATATACAGCAGGCTACGCTCAGCGCCTATGTTGGCCAAACCAGCCTTTGTGAAACATTGGGAAACAGATCTTAATATTATTATCCCCTTCACATCACTCCCCAAGCTTCTTGAATCTCCCCACAAGACTTCCCGCTGTGTCCGTATCCAAGAAAATGGATACAAGATTCTCACAAGATGGTACCGTACCCCGGACAAGACGTCTCTTTATTCCCCTACCGCCTCAAACATTTGTTGGAGGTGCCTACAGGAAAAGGGAGATTTCATCCATATATGGTGGTTATGCCCCCCCATATACAAATGGTGGTCCGAAATATTTTCTACAGCAAACATTATATGCAACACCTCTATCCAACCCTCGCCCCAACTGGCCTTATTATCTATTTATCAGGGAACAAACCCCCCACGACTCCCTTTTGTCTTCTCCCAATTGTTACTAGCTGCTCGCCTTATACTTCCTTGCTACTGGCTGCAAACCCAGATTCCTTCCATAGAAAAGTGGATACTTAAAGTAGATCAACTACATAGGTTCGAGGAAATGTCATCATGGGAAACACGTACACATACTATATTTCTCAAAAAGTGGCTCCCATGGTCGACCTATAGGTCTCCCAACTCATCTAGCCATTAGCCACACCCGTGCTGGCTCTCTCACAGAGACTATTACCCCACCTTTTGCCACCCCCTTCAACTCAACTTTACAACTCAACTTCAGTCCTCTTACCTACCACCCCCCCACACCATTCGATCACTATACGGTGATTAGTAACCTTTAGCCTAATGGTGGGACCCATACCTACTACCCCCTCTTTCTCAACTTGTCATTTACCCCATAGGCTGCTTCTCTTTCTCACGAAATACCGGTTTAACTGGCTATCATCTATATCTATGCCCAAAAATGCCATGTACTTGATTGTATTTGAATCCTTTCTGTATGTACTTACATGGCCTGCGTGCCTGTACCTGTAACCCTGTTACTCCATGTTACTTATTGAAAACTAATAAAAAAGTTTAAATAAAAAAAAAAAAAAGAAATTAAGGTCAGTCAGTCAGCCGAAAAATTGGGAAAACTTTGAAAGTAAGGGCTATTTGACCATGAAGGAGAGTGATGGGGTGCTGCGCCAGATGACCTGGTCTCCACAATCACCGGACCTGAACCCAATCGAGATGGTTTGGGGTGAGCTGGACCGCAGAGTGAAGGCAAAAGGGCAAACAAGTGCTAAGCATCTCTGGGAACTCCTTCAAGACTGTTGGAAGACCATTTCAGGGGACTACCTCTTGAAGCTCATCAAGAGAATGCCAAGAGTGTGCAAAGCAGTAATCAAAGCAAAAGGTGGCTACTTTAAAGAACCTAGAATATGACCTATTTTCAGTTGTTTCACACTTGTTTGTTATGTATATAATTCCACATGTGTTAATTCATAGTTTTGATGCCTTCATAGTCATGAAAATAAAGAAAACTCTTTGAATGAGAAGGTGTGTCCAAACTTTTGGTCTGTACTGTACACAAGTCCATTCTCCAGCAGTATACAGTAAATACACCACTCCATTTTCTAGCAGTATACAGTATATACACCAGTCCACTCTTCAGCAGTATACAGTATATACACAGGTCCATTCTCTAGCAGTATAGAGTATATACACCAGTCCATTCTCCAGCAGTACACAGTATATACACCGGTCCATTCGCCAGCAGTATGCAGCACGTAGTGAGCCCATCTCCAGAGGCCCTATTAGTTCCAGGGTTAGGATGCCGGGCAGTGGTAAGGTTATGAGTGGTGTCAGTGTTCCTACTTGGATCTGGCGCTCCAAGGTTGTGCTGCGTAGCGGCTGCACAGAAAGTTCATAATTGGTAGGAACTGAAATGAGTAAGGTCTAGGGATGAGCGAACCTGGACCGCATTGTTCTGGTTCGTACCAACCATCATGGTGTCTGGGTACCCAAACTCGGACATTGACGCGAAAGAACGTTTTCGTTGTTTGGAGTTAAAATAAAGCTTGTTGAAAGGCTGCAGCGCAGCCAATCAACAAGTGTTTAAGCTGTGGGCACTTGGAAGCCATCACGGTCATGCCTAGTATTGGCATGGCTGTGATTGGCAGGTGCACCATTTAACCCTGCATACATAAATGCTGGATCATGTGGTGCGCCGCCATTCTGCTCTGACTAGTGTAGGCACAGAACACTGCTGTAGTGAGAGACAGTGTTAGTCTTTTATTTTTACTTTTTTGTATCAGTGACACAAAGCAATTGTTTTGTTTAATTACACTGCATTTTCATCTGTCTAAGGCCTCATGCACACGACAGTTGTTTTTATCGGTCCGTAAAACGGGGTTCCGTTGTTCCGTGATCCGTTTCCGTTTTTGTTTCCGTGTGTCTTCCTTTATTTTTGGAGGACCACCAGACAGAAAGGAAAGTGAAAAAAGTCTAAGACAGGTTTGCCATGCGAATGATAGGAAAAAAACGGACGCAGACGCGGATGACAATCTTGTGTGCCTCCACGTTTTTTAGTGGTCCTATTGACTTGAATGGGTCCGCGACCCGTTTTCCGCGATAATAATAGGACAGGTTATATTTTTTTGACGGACTAGAACCACGGATCACGGACGCGGATGGCAAACGATGCATTAGCCGAGTTTTCAACGGACCCATTGATTTAATCATTCTGTTAACCACCTCAGCCCCTATAGCTTAAACACCCTTAATGACAAGGCCACATTTTACACTTCTGACCTACCCTACTTTTACCGTTTATTGCTCGGTCATGCAACTTACCACCCAAATGAATTTTACCTCCTTTTGTTCTCACTAATAGAGCTTTCATTTGGTGGTATTTCATTGCTGCTGACATTTTTACTTTTTTTGTTATTAATCGAAATTTAACGATTTTTTTTGCAAAAAAATGACATTTTTCACTTTCGGTTGTAAAATTTTGCAAAAAAAACGACATCCATATATAAATTTTTCTCTAAATTTATTGTTCTACATGCCTTTGATAAAAAAAAATGTTTGGGTAAAAAAAAATAATGGTTTGGGTAAAAGTTATAGCGTTTACAAACTATGGTACAAAAATGTGAATTTCCGCTTTTTGAAGCAGCTCTGACTTTCTGAGCACCTGTCATGTTTCCTGAGGTTCTACAATGGCCAGACAGTACAAACACCCCACAAATGACCCCATTTCGGAAAGTAGACACCCTAAGGTATTCGCTGTTGGGCATAGTGAGTTCATAGAACTTTTTATTTTTTGTCACAAGTAAGCGGAAAATGATGATTTTTTTTTTTTTCTTACAAAGTCTCATATTCCACTAACTTGTGACAAAAAATAAAAACTTCTATGAACTCACTATGCCCATCAGCGAATACCTTGGGGTGTCTTCTTTCCAAAATGGGGTCACTTGTGGGGTAGTTATACTGCCCTGGCATTCTAGGGGCCCAAATGTGTGGAAGTAGTTTGAAATCAAAATCTGTAAAAAATGGCCGGTGAAATCCGAAAGGTGCTCTTTGGAATGTGGGCCCCTTTGCCCACCTAGGCTGCAAAAAAGTGTCACACATGTGGAATCTCCGTACTCAGGAGAAGTTGGGCAATGTGTTTTGGGGTGTCATTTTACATATACCCATGCTGGGTGAGATAAATATCTTGGTCAAATGCCAACTTTGTATAAAAAAATGGGAAAAGTTGTCTTTTGCCAAGATATTTCTCTCACCCAGCATGGGTATATGTAAAATGACACCCCAAAACACATTGCCCAACTTCTCCTGAGTACAGCGATACCACATGTGTGACACTTTTTGCAGCCTAGGTGGGCAAAGGGGCCCACATTCCAAAGAGCACCTTTCGGATTTCACCGGCCATTTTTTACAGATTTTGATTTCAAACCACTTCTCACGCATTCGGCCCCTAAAATGCCAGGGCAGTATAACTACCCCACAAGTGACCCCATTTTGGAAAGAAGACACCCCAAGGTATTTCGTGATGGGCATAGTGAGTTCATGGAAGTTTTTATTTTTTGTCACAAGTTAGTGGAATATGAGACTTTGTAAGGAAAAAAAAAAAAAACATCATTTTCCGCTAACTTGTGACAAAAAATATAAAATTCTAGGAACTCGCCATGCCCCTTACAGAATACCTTGGGGTGTCTTCTTTCCAAAATGGGGTCACTTGTGGGGTAGTTATACTGCCCTGGCATTTTCCAGGGGCCCTAATGTGTAGTAAGTAGGTAAATGACCTGTGAAATCCTAAAGGTGCTCTTTGCAATGTGGGCCCCTTTGCCCACCTAGGCTGCAAAAAAGTGTCACACATGTGGTATCTCCGTACTCAGGAGAAGTTGGGAAATGTGTTTTGGGGTGTCATTTTACATATACCCATGCTGGGTGAGATAAATATCTTGGTCAAATGCCAACTTTGTATTAAAAAAATGGGAAAAGTTGTCTTTTGCCAAGATATTTCTCTCACCCAGCATGGGTATATGTAAAATGACACCCCAAAACACATTGCCCAACTTCTCCTGAGTACAGCGATACCACATGTGTGACACTTTTTTGCAGCCTAGGTGGGCAAAGGGGCCCACATTCCAAAGAGCACCTTTCGGATTTCACCGGCCATTTTTTACAGATTTTGATTTCAAACCACTTCTCACGCATTCGGCCCCTAAAATGCCAGGGCAGTATAACTACCCCACAAGTGACCCCATTTTGGAAAGAAGACACCCCAAGGTATTTCGTGATGGGCATAGTGAGTTCATGGAAGTTTTTATTTTTTGTCACAAGTTAGTGGAATATGAGACTTTGTAAGGAAAAAAAAGAAAAAAAAATCATAATTTTCCGCTTACTTGTGACAAAAAATATAAAATTCTAGGAACTCGCCATGCCCCTCACGTGATACCTTGGGGTGTCTTCTTTCCAAAATGGGGTCACTTGTGGGGTAGTTATACTGCCCTGGCATTTTCCAGGGGCCCTAATGTGTGGTAAGTAGGTAAATGACCTGTGAAGTCTTAAAGGTGCTCTTTGGAATGTGGGCCCCTTTGCCCACCTAGGCTGCAAAAAAGTGTCACACATGTGGTATCGCCGTATTCAGGAGAAGTTGGGCAATGTGTTTTGGGGTGTCTTTTTACATATACTCATGCTGGGTGAGAGAAATATCTCGGCAAAGACAACTTTTCCCATTTTTTATACAAAGTTGGCATTTGACCAAGATATTTATCTCACCCAGCATGGGTATATGTAAAATGACACCCCAAAACACATTGCCCAACTTCTCCTGAGTACGGCGATACCACATGTGTGACACTTTTTTGCAGCCTAGATGCGCAAAGGGGCCCACATTCATTTTATGAGGGCATTTTTAGACATTTGGATCCCAGACTTCTTCTCACGCTTTAGGGCCCCTAGAATGCCAGGGCAGTATAAATACCCCACATGTGACCCCATTTTGGAAAGAAGACACCCCAAGGTATTCAATGAGGGGCATGGCGAGTTCATAGAAATTATTTTTTTTTGGCACAAGTTAGCGGAAATTGATATATATATATTTTTTTCTCACAAAGTCTCCCTTTCCGCTAACTTGGGACAAAAATTTCATGGACTCAATATGCCCCTCACGGAAGACCTTGGGGTGTCTTCTTTCCGAAATGGGGTCACATGTGGGGTATTTATACTGCCCTGGCATTCTAGGGGCCCTAAAGCGTGAGAAGAAGTCTGGAATATAAATGTCTAAAAAATTTTACGCATTTGGATTCCGTGAGGGGTATGGTGAGTTCATGTGAGATTTTATTTTTTGACACAAGTTAGTGGAATATGAGACTTTGTAAGAAAAAAAATAATTATTTCCGCTAACTTGGGCCAAAAAAATGTCTGAATGGAGCCTTACAGGGGGGTGATCAATGACAGGGGGGTGATCAATGACAGGGGGGTAATCAGGGAGTCTATATGGGGTGATCACCCCCCTGTCATTGATCACCCCCCTATAAGGCTCCATTCAGATGTCCGTATGTGTTTTGCGGATCCGATCCATGTATCAGTGGATCCGTAAAAATCATACGGACATCTGAATGCAGCCTTACAGGGGGGTGATCAATGACAGGGGGGTGATCAATGACAGGGGGGTGATCAGGGAGTCTATATGGGGTGATCACCCCCCCTGTAAGGCTCCATTCAGATGTCCGTATGTGTTTTGCGGATCCGATCCATGTATCAGTGGATCCGTAAAAATCATACGGACATCTGAATGCAGCCTTACAGGGGGGGTGATCAATGACAGGGGGGTGATCAATGACAGGGGGGTGATCAGGGAGTCTATATGGGGTGATCACCCCCCTGTAAGGCTCCATTCAGATGTCCGTATGTGTTTTGCGGATCCGATCCATGTATCAGTGGATCTGTAAAAATCATACGGACATCTGAATGCAGCCTTACAGGGGGGTGATCAATGACAGGGGGGTGATCAGGGAGTCTATATGGGGTGATCACCCCCGTCATTGATCACTCCCCTGTAAGGCTCCATTCAGACGTCCGTATGCGTTTTGCGGATCCGATCCATCTATCAGTGGATCCGTAAAAATCATACGGACATCTGAATAGAGCCTTACAGGGGGGTGATCAATGACAGGGGGGTGATCAATGACAGGGGGGTGATCAGGGAGTCTATATGGGGTGATCAGGGGTGATCAGGGGTTCATAAGGGGTTAATAAGTGACAGGGGGGGTGTAGTGTAGTGTAGTGATGTTTGGTGCTACTTTACTGAGCTACCTGTGTCCTCTGGTGGTCGATCCAAACAAAAGGGACCACCAGAGGACCAGGTAGCAGGTATATTAGACGCTGTTATCAAAACAGCGTCTAATATACCTGTTAGAAGAAGACGTAAGGCAGCTCTCACCTGCAATAGTAGAATCACCAGAGGTGCACGGATGCCGCTCCTGGATGCGGTATATGCAATAAAAAAGAGAAGAAAATTTGGCTCTCTTCGGTGAAAAAATGAAAAACTTTATTCCAGCGAATTAAAATCCATACAGGTGTACATGAAACAGTCAATGCATTTCAGACCTCAAAGAAATGTGGGTCCTTCCTCATGACAAACATGTATATGAAATGGATTTCATATACATGTTTGTCATGTATATGAAATGTATTCATATTCATGGATGTATTTCATATACATGTTTGTCATGAGGAAGGACCCACATTTCTTTGAGGTCTGAAATGCATTGACTGTTTCATGTACACCTGTATGGATTTTAATTCGCTGGAATAACGTTTTTCATTTTTTCACCGAAGAGAGCCGGATTTTCTTCTCTTTTTTATTTAATATACCTGTTAGGGGTTAAAAAAATCACATCTCCAGCCTGCCAGCAAACGATCGCCGCTGGCAGGCTGGAGATCCACTCGCTTACCTTCCGATCCTGTGAAGACTGTTGGTAATAACCAAGGATAAAAAGGGGGGGCGGGGGTGACCCCTACCCACACTGGCCCACACTTCACAACCATCCCAAATAAGGACACTGACCACGTTCTTTCTTTTAACCTTTCTTTATTGCTGGGTGGTAGTTCGCCACAGCTATATTTTTATTCATCAAAACGGCAACAGTATAAAAACCGTGCGATCCGCCAGCCGCTGGACTCCCAACGGGCAGATTTCGCCAAACCCATCATTAATAACTTTTTTATTTGCAGTAACTTGCCGCCAGCTGTGACTTATAAAATTCTTCAATCCTGCATACAGCCTCCTTGAGGACATAACGCACAGACAAACAGAAATATAAATTAACATTAAAACTTCCAAATACAGGAAACAAAAGGGAGGGAGGGAGGGGGCACCGCGCTTCCGATAAAGAGGAAGAGGATAGGCGGGGACAGCACATAAGTACCCTCCCGCTACCCGCCTCCTCTTCCTGCTGTGCAATAAGTTAACCCTACATACTCCCACCAACTAACAACTAAATCTAGGGCCATACAAGTACCCTAAGGATGAGGAAAAGGAAGGGGGGGACCCACAGTCCCTGTCTACCCTCCCTAAACAGTCTGGCAGCCACCACGCGCGCGCCTGTGTGCGCGCGTTCACAGGAAATCTCGCGTCTCGCGAGATGACGCGTATATGCGTGACTGTGCGCAGCGCTGCGCGTATAGGCGGTCCGGAGGCGGTTAATTGTGTCGATGACACAAAGACAAATTTTGGATTTAATAACACTGTGTTTTCATCTGTCTAAGGCCTCTTGCACACGACCATTGTTGTGTTCCGTTCCGCAAAATGGGGTTCCGTTGTTCCGTGATCCGTTTCCGTTTTTGTTTCCGTGTGTCTTCCTTTATTTTTGGAGGATCACCAGACATGAAGGAAAGTAAAAAAAAGTCTAAGTCAAGTTTGCCATGCAAATGATAGGAAAAAAACGGACGCAGACGCGGATGACAATCTTGTGTGCCTCCGCGTTTTTTCACGGTCCCATTGACTTGAATGGGTCCGCAAACCGTTTTCCGTGAAAGAAATAGATATACAAACGAAGAATACAAATGTGATCGCACTCTATATCCAGCATTCTGCCCTGCCTCCATGCTGGATGAGACATTGGTGAACATTTTGGCCAAAGCGTAATAAGCCACTCACCGCGTCAAGGTTGCCTCCATTTGAGTGGTCCCTAACCCTAGTTCCCACCTGTTCATGGGCCATGACAGCCACACAAAATCCAGGGAATGCAGGTCAGCGTGCACGCCAAGCACACTCTGCTTTTAACCCCGTCCGGTGCCATTACAGCTTTCATCGGATCCAGGGATGCAAGTACCAACATGCACGCTGAGCCCACTATATACTTCTCCTGGAGCCAAATGGCCACTGGTAGGTTCTATATAAGCAGACTCAGTTTTATACTGACCTTAAAACCAGCCTCCAGGACAGATTGACTGGCCAGGTGTGCATGACTCAAAGGAGATCGCCACGCCTCCAATATAAACTACAAAGAAAATTTTTTGGGGAATTGAGTCAGCACAACCTGCATATAGGTGCAGATCACTATGGCGAAATACATATACAAACGAAGAATACAAATGTGATCGCACTCTATATCCAGCATTCTGCCCTGCCTCCATGCTGGATGAGACATTGGTGTACATTTTGGCCAAAGCGTAATAAGCCACTCACCGCGTCAAGGTTGCCTCCATTTGAGTGGTCCCTAACCCTAGTTCCCACCTGTTCATGGGCCATGACAGCCACACAAAATCCAGGGAATGCAGGTCAGCGTATAGGACAGGTTATATTTTTTGGACGGACTGGAACCATGGATCACGGACGCGGATGACAAAAGGTGCATTAGCCGAGTTTTCAACGGACCCATTGAAAGTCAATGGGTCCGGAGAAAATCACAAAAAACGGAACAACGGACACGGAATAAAACAACGGTTGTGTGCATGAGGCCTAACTGTTATAGGAGGTTTAATCAGTCTGTTAATTGAGAGGGTGACAATAACGCAATTTTTTGGTTGTCATAACACTGCATTTTCATCCGTCTTACTGTTATAAGACAGTTAATCGGTCTGTTAATTGTGTCGGCGACATAAAGCTATTTTTTTGTTTGATTAGGGTACTTTCACACTTGCGTTGTGAAGATCCAGCAGGCAGTTCCGGATGTGGATCCATCTAACAAATGCATTGAAACACCGGAGCTGTCTCTCCGGTGTCATCCGGAAAAACGGATCCGGTATTTATTTTTTGGGGATTTTTAAAGGAGAACCGGATCTGTTTTGCCGGAACATTTGGTGCCGGATCTAGCATTAATGCATTTCGCCATTCTGGCAAGTGTTCCGGAATTTTGGAAGGAGAAAATACTGCACCATTCAGAATGCATTAGGATAAAACTGATCAGTTTTTTTCCGGTATTGAGCCCCTGTGACGGAACTCAATACCGGAAAACTTTAACGATAGTGTGAAAGTACCCTAACCCCGCATTTTCATCCTTCTAACTGTAATAGGTTATTAAATCAATCTGTTAATTGCGGCGGTGACACAAAGCAATTTTTTTATTTATTAACACTGCATTTTGATCCGTCTCACTGTTAGAAGACAGTTAATAAGTCTGTAAATTGTGTCAGTGACATTAAGCCATTTTTTGGTTTAATTACACCACACTTTCATCTGTCTAACTGTTATAGGAGGTTTAATCAGTCTGTTATTTGTGGCGATGACCTATAGCCATTTTTTGGGGTGCAAAACACTTTATCTGTCAGCTAATTTGGTGGTTGACTGTAAAAAAAAATTAGAGAAGCATCAATTAGGGGATGTAGCCGTGGCGCTGCTGGTGTTGGTGGTGGTGGACTTCATGCTGTAGGGAGAGGAAGTTGTCGATCTGTGCCAGCTCCGCGCCCAAATTAAACACTTTTCTCTGGTGCATGCAGGCGACAGGAGGATCTGCGTCATTTTGTAGGCTCGAATACCGCTCTACGAATGGTGAGGCCAGAGCAAGTAGAGGAGGTAGCACATTGGATGGCTGACAGTACCTCCAGTTCCTTCACATTGTCTCCCACTCGGTCCCCTGATGAAAGCGCAGAGTTGGCACCGGTGGCCCACAGGCATCCATCTTCCATCTCAACCCTGTTAACTTCAGCCACGTAGTCTGAGCCCCAAGTCATGCAGCAGTCACTTATGCTTTTTGATGACTCTGCTGTTGGGGTTTCCATGGCCCATCCACCTAGCCCTGCCCCAGAAGTGGAAGAGATTGAGTTTACTGATGCCCAACCACTTATGTTTGAGGATGAGGACGTGGGAGGACAGCCGCAGCACATCTCTGTTGATGGTAACGAAACACAGGTGTCAACTGCTGCAGTTTCTGCACCGTGCAGACTGGCAAGGAGGGCAGTAGTGAGGAGTGGGTGGAAGATGATGTGTAGGATGATGAGGTCCAGGTAATCCAAGTGATTTGTGCAGTTCGGAGGAAGAGGTGGGGGTCACGCAGCATCAGCTGCACAGCAAAAGAGGGAGCAGGGTGCAAAAGGAGAGTGGCCAGCCCTCAGCCAGTACGCCTGCTACTGCCAAATGTGCCGAGGGACAGAGCACACCAAAGCCAGCTCAGAGGAGTTCCCTGGCATGGCAGTACTTCAGGCAATGCGCTGACAACAAGACAAGCGTGGTTTGCATGCTGTGCAGTCAGAGCCTGAAACGAGGCATAAATGTTCTAAACCTGAGCACCACCTGCATGACCAGGCATCTAACTGCAAAGCACGAGCTGCAGTGGAGTAGACACCTGAAAAACCACAAAAGATTTGAGGCTCCTCCTGCTCCCTCTTCTGCTGTGGTCTCGGCCTCTTCCTCCTCCTCTGAAGTGACAGGGCCACCTGGCACCCCTCAGAGTGAGGATGTAACAGCATCTTCACGACCACCACCAGGGTCACCGAGCATCTCCACACTGTCCCATGGAAGTGTTCAGCTGTTCATCCCCCAAAACACTGGAGAGAAAGAGGAAGTACCACCCTACCTACCCGCAAGTCCTGGCCCTAAATGCCAGCATTTCCAAATTCCTGGCCTTTGAAATGCTGCTATTCTGTCTGGTGGAGACAGAGAGTTATAAAAATTTAATGATGGCGGCTATCCCACAATACGTGGTTCCCAGCCGTCACAACTTTTCCAGGCAGGCTGTCCCTGCCCTGTACGAACAAGTGGCAGAAAAAAATCAGGTGTGCGCTGCGCAATGCCATCTTTGCCATTAGGTGTGGCAAGGGCAACATAACCACCGATACATGGACCAGTAAGCACAGGCATCTATCTCCCTAACTACCCACTGAGTAAATGTAGTGGCGGCTGGGCCTGAGGTGGAAAGTGGTTTGGTGTACATACTACCACCATCGAGGATTGCTGGACGTTTATCTGTGCCTCCTGTTGCCTTCTCCTAGTCTGCTTCCTCCTCCTGTTCCTCCTCTACTGCCTCCTAATCACGTCAGCGGAACACCTGCATCACCAACTTCAGCACAGCCAGGGGGTAACGACAGCAAGCTGTTCTGAAACTCATATGTTGGTGGAAAAATCCCACAAAGCGCAGGAGCTGTGGGTGGGCATGGAAGAACAGACCAATGAGTGGTTGGAGCTACTGAGCGTCAAACCTGGCCTGCTGTTGTGCGACAACGGGCAAAATCTCATAGCAGCTCTGGGTCTAGGCAGTTTGACGCACATCCCTTGTCTAGTGCATGTGCTGAATTTGGTGGTGCAGAGGTTCCTGAAAATTCCCCCAATATGTCAGAGCTGCAGCAGAAAGTGCGGCCCTTCTGTGCACACTTTCAGGGTTTTCACACTGCTGCCGCTCACCTGTCTGCACTGAAGCATAACTTCTGCCTTCCTGCCCACCGCCTCATATGCGACGTACCCACAAGGTGGAACTCCACCTTGCACATGCAGGACTGTTTGACCAGCAGCAGGCAATAGTGGAGTTTCAGCTGCAGTATGCACGGTGAGTCGCTCTGCAGAACAGCAGCACTTCACCACCAGCGAGTGGGCCTCCACGCGGAACGTGTGCAGTGTTACGATGTTTCCAGGTCCCCACCAACATGGCCAACGCCCATAACACCGCCGTCAGCACTACTATCCCACTTCTTTGTCTCCTTGAAAAAACGCTTCGAGCGATGATGAATGAGGATGTGGTTCAAGAAGTAGAGGAGGACGAACAGGGATCATTCCCACGCTTATCAGGTCAGTCGTCCACAGGTGGCTTGGAGGGTGGGTTCCTGCACTTACAGCAGCCAGGTACACAACTGTCCAGCCAGGGCACAGTTTTGGAGGATGAGTAGGATGATGATGAGGAGCAGGATTCATGTTCACAGCAGGGAGGCACCCAAATCAGCTTGCGGGCATCACTGGAGCGTGGCTGGGGGGATACAGAGGACAAATACAATAAACCTCCAACCAAGGACAGCTTGTCGTTGCCTCTGGGCAGTCTGGCACACATGAATGACTACATGCTGCAGTGCCTGCGCAATGACCTCTGAGTTGCCCTCATTCTTACCAGTGCTGATTACTGTGTGGCCACCCTGCTGGATCTACAAGGACAACGTGCCATCCTTACTTCCGTCACTGGAGCACAATTGGAAGCTGCATGCTGGTACATGCGCTACTGATGGCGTTCCAACCTCACAGCAGGGGATCGGTGGAAGTACCAGGAGGAGGAAGTCGCCAACGCAGCTGTGGCACTGCCAGCACCTTAGAAGGGAGGGTTAGCATGGCCAAAATGTGGAAAAGCTTTGTCAGCATGCCACAACATCCAGCACCACCATCTGATATGGACCGTCTAAGCAGGAGGCAGCGTTTCAGCAACTTGGTGGAACAGTACGTGTGCACACGTCTGCATATACTGACTGATGGGTCTGCCCCATTTAACTTCTGGGTCTCCAAATTAAGCACATGGCCTGAGCTTGCCCTTTACACTTTGGAGGTCACGGCCTGCCCTGAGGCAAGTGTATTGTCCCAACGTCTGTTTAGCACGGCAGGGGTTGATCATGGACAAGCTCACGTTCATTAAAATGAACCAGGCATGGATCCCACAGGACTTGTCTGTACCTAGGGCAGATTAGAGAGGTATACGGGCCGCACCCAGCTATTGTTATACTCCAGCTCTCTTTGCTATCTCCCAATGTTTTGGGGCCTCCACAAAACCAAAACAAAAAATTAAAGAAAAAAAAAACGTTGGCTACCTCCTCCACTTCCTCAACCTGCACCGCCCCGTCCGCCTCCTCCTCCACTCGGACTACCTCCACCCCCTGGATCAAGATTATTACGTCTTATATTGGCAGAGTAGAGAAGTATACTGGCCGCACCCAGCCATTGTTATACTCCAGTGCAGAAAAAAAAAAATAAACAAAAAAAATATGTTAGCTACCTCCTCCGCTTCTTCCTTCTACACCGCCACGTCCACCTCCTCTTCCTCTACTTGGACCTCCACCTCCTGGCTCAAGATAATTATTTGTTATATTGGCAGGGTAGAGAAGTATACCGGCCGCACCCCAAAGAATGGCTATAGGTCACACACAGAATTAACAGACAAATAAAAAAAAGAAAAATCCCCCACAAAAACAGTGTTGGCTTCTTCCTCCTCTTCCACCTACACTGCTACGTCCACAGTCTCCTCAACTTCCTACTCCACTTGGACGTCCACCTCTTGGTTCATTATTATTATTTTTTATTTTTATATATTCTATATTATTTTAAGTAATTTCCCTCTCCATATTTGTTTGCAGGGCAATTGTACTGCTCTTACTCCCATTTTGGCTCCTTTTGCAGCCCTCTAACCCTTTCTATGACTTTTTTACAGACGTTTTTCAGCCCCAAAGTTTGGATCTCTATTGACTTCAATGGGGTTCGGAGTCAAGTTCGGAACCTGAACCGAACTTTGAAAAAAAAGTTTGGCCGAACCCGTCGAACCCGAACATCCACTGGTCCGCTCATCACTAGTAAGGTCCAGACTTTGATGCAAGTTTGGTTGATTTACTCGATACTGGCATAAACTGGCAGTTGAACTTGGTTCTTTCCTCTATTACCGCTGTGCTGAATTCTCCGTGCACATGAGAGGCTTAGATACACAGCTCAGTGATTTTTGTACTATACACTTGAAGGAATCGCACCTTCAAGTGTGAATATGCTTCTATTTTACCTTGGGAGTAGCATTCTTGTGCACTTTTGCCCCGCCTATCCCACAGGTGACCTTGATTAGGTGGTAAAAATAGCTGTGTGTGCTCCTCCTCTAATTGGCTGATTGATGCACACAGAGGTAACTAGGAGCAGCACACTATATGTGTAGGGTCTGATCTCCTGAATGTAAATGCCCAACAGCATAGGTAGGTTTAGAGAGAAGGACCTGCCTGACTGAGACCACCGTGGCACTGGGTAGGTGGGCACAGATGTGTTTTGATCAAAATACATCTCAGTCTCAGATTATTATCATATCAGAATGAGGGCTTATTCCATATATAATATTTACATCTATTGTTTTAGTGTATTATTTTCTGTGATTTTTCTTTTACAGCTTAGTTTACAGTATAATGCATGAGAGGCCTAGATACATAATTTAGCTAACAGTATCACACTGTAATGCCACAGGATTACCCCCAGGCAAGCAAAGGGAGCTGTGTGAGATGTATACACATAGGGTTGTTGCAATACCAAAATTTTGATTCGATTTCGATACCATAAAAAAGTATTGTAATACTCGATACTAGAGATGTCGCGAACATAAAATTTTCCGTTCGCGAACGGCAAACGCGAATTTGCGCAAATGTTCGCGAACGGGCGAAACGGGCGACCTGCCATAGACTCCAATAGGCAGGCGAATTTTAAAACCCACAGGGACTCTTTCTGGACACAATAGTGATGGAAAAGTTGTTTCAAGGGGACTAACACCTGGACTGTGGAAAATTACGTAGTTGACGCAGAGTCGAGTTTTAATCCATAAAGGGCATAAATCACCTAACATTCCTAAATTGTTTGGAATAATGTGCTTTAAAACATCCAGTGTGTGTATACGATCAGGTATAGTGTTGTATCGATCAGGTAGTGTAAGGGTTACGCCATCTTCACAGTGACAGACCAAACTCTGACAGACCAAACTCCCCGTTTAACGCACCGCAAACAACCGCAAAGAGTTGTCAATAGTTGACACACTCATGACATAAATCTTATTCCTCTATGCGTCAATCTTGGTGTAGTGATGACTGTGCTCGCGCGCACGTTCGGGAGATTGCAGGCGATGGCGGTTTTTCAAAGCCTATGGTCGTGCTGAGGTAGTTCAGTGACAGTTAAATGACCCAGAAAACAATGATTCTGCAGTGTGGGCCCATTGTTGGCGTAGGCTTTAATGATCACCTTAGATGATCACAAAGAAAATTAATGTTTTTTCTATGAAAAATTATCCAGCCGATTGCTTTTGGTCTGTTCACAATGAAGCAACGACCTTATCATCTGGGGTGTGCCAACATTGCCAACACACTCAAAGAGGTGATCGCTTCATTGTGATACGCAAGCCCCTTCACCACAACAAGGTAACGATCACGAAGGGGAATTGACACATGTATGTGCCTTTTATTTTGTTTTGTTTTTGCAGCCATAGTGCAGCACCAGAGGCCAGAAAAATTTGGCATGTACACATGCCTGAAAAATTAGGTATTGTTGCAGGCAGAAAGTGTACTAAAACATTGCGGCTTGAACCCTAGTTGGTGGCGGAGAAGTTACACAAGTCATCCGGCATGCAGAGATTAAATACAGCAGCGTGGGGACATCTCAGCCCAAGGCATCTCATCAGGGCTTTTTTAGTCAAATGCATCCCCCACTGTCAGTCTCTTCGGGATCCATGCCACATTCATCTTAATAAAGGTGAGGTAATCTAGACTTTTTTGACCTAGGCGACTTCTCTTCTCAGTGACAATACCTCCTGCTGCTCTGAAGGTCCATTCTGACAGGACACTTGAAGCGGGGCAGGCCAGAAGTTCTATCGCAAATTGGGATAGCTCAGGCCACAGGTCAAGCCTGCACACCCAGTAGTCAAGGGGTTCATCGCTCCTCAGAGTGTCGATTTCTGCAGTTAAGGTGAGGTAGTCTGCTACCTGTTGGTCGAGTCATTCTCTGAGGGTGGACCCCGAAGGGCTGTGGCGATGCGTAGGACTTAAAAAGCTCCGCATGTCCTCCATCAACAACACATCTGTAAAGCGTCCTGTCCTTGCCGGCATGGTCGTGGTAGGAGGAGGATTACTTTCACCTCTTCCCCTGTTAGATTCCCGTTGTGCTGTGACATCACCCTTATACGCTGTGTAAAGCATACTTTTTAACTTGTTTTGGAACTGCTGCATCCTTTCCGACTTGCGGTAATTCGGTAAGATTTCAGGCACTTTCTGCTTATACCGGGGGTCTAGTAGCGTGGCCACCCAGTACAGGTCGTTCTCCTTCAGCCTTTTTATACGAGGGTCCCTCAACTGGCATGACAACATGAAAGACCTCATTCCCACAAGGTTTGATGCCGAGCTACTCATGTCCCATTCCTCGTCCTCACTGATCTCATTGAAGGTCTGTTCTTCCCCCCAGCCACGTACAACACCACGGGTCTCAGATAGCTGACAACGAGCACCCTGGGATGCCTGCTGTGGTTGGTCTTCCTCCTCCTCAAAGCCACATTCCTCCTCTGACTCCTCTTCCTCAGACTCCTCTTCCAGCGTTGCCGCAGGTCCAGCAAGCGATGATGATAAGGCTGTTTCTGGTGGTGATGGTGACCACAACTCTTCCTCTTCACGCTCATCTACGGCCTGATCCAGCACTCTTCGCAGGGCACGCTCAAGGAAGAAAACAAATAGGATGAGATCGCTGATGGTGCCTTCGGTGCGACTGACTAGGTTTGTCACCTCCTCAAAAGGACGCATGAGCCTACAGGCATTGCGCATGAGCGTCCAGTAATATGGCAAAAAAACACCCAGCTCCACAGAGGCTGTCCTAGAACCCCGGTCATACAAATACTCGTGGACGGCTTTTTCTTGTTGGAGCAGGCGGTCGAACATTAGGAGTGTTGAATTCCAACGTGTCGGGCTGTCGCAAATCAAGTGCCTCACTGGCATGTTGTTTCACCGCTGAATATCGGAAAAGTGCGCCATGGCCGTGTAGGAACGCCTGAAATGGCCACACACCTTCCTGGCCTGCTTGAGGACGTCCTGTAAGCCTGGGTACTTATACACAAAGCGTTGTACGATCAGATTCAACACATGTGCCATGCACGGCACATGTGTCAACTTGCCCAAATTCAATGCCGTCAACAGATTGCTTCCGTTGTCACACACCACTTTGCTGATCTCCAGTTGGTGTGGGGTCAGCCACTGATCCACCTGTGCGTTCAGAGCAGACAGGAGTGCTGGTCCGGTGTGACTCTCTTCTTTCAGGCAAGTCAACCCCAAGACGGCGTGACACTGTCGTATCCGGGATGTGGAATAGCCCCTGGGGAGCTGGGGGGAAGCAGTTGATGTGGAGCAAGACGCAGCAGCAGAAGAGGACTCAGCCGAGGAGTTTAGCGAAGAGGATGGAGTAGGAGGAGTAGAGGAGGTGGCAGAAGGCCTGCCTGCAAGTCGTGGCGGTGTCACCAACTCCGCTGCAGAGCCACGCATTCCATGCTTGGCAGCCGTCAGCAGGTTTACCCAATGCGCAGTGTACGTGATATACCTGCCCTGACCGTGCTTTGCAGACCAGGTATCAGTGGTCAGATGGACCCTTGCCCCAACAGTGTGTGCCATGACTTCCTTTTCCACAATAGAGTACAGGTTGGGGATTGCCTTGTGTGAAAATAACTTTCGGCCGGGTACCTTCCACTGTGGTGTCCCAATAGCTACTAATGTTTTGAAGGCCTCAGACTCCACCAGCTTTTATGGTAAAAGCTGGCGGGCTAAGAGTTCCGACAAGCCAGCTGTCAGACGCCAGGCAAGGGGGTGACTCTGTGACATTGGCTTCTTACGCTCAAACATTTCCTTGACAGACACCTGACTGTGGGCAGATGAGCAGGAACTGCTGAAGGTGAGAGGCGGAGTGGCGGGTGGTTGAGAGGGGGCAAGGAGGACAGCAGTGGTTGACGTGGCTGAAGATGCTGGACCAGGAGGAGGATGGTGGCTTTGAGTTTGTGTGCTGCTTGTACTCATGTGTTGATCCCATAGGCGTTTGGGATGTAAGATCATGTGCCTTCGCAAAGCAGTTGTACCTAGGTGGGTGTTGGACTTGGCACAGGTTGCAAATGGCATCGCTGTTATCAGAGGCAGACACACAAAAAAAATGCCACACTGCTGAGCTTTGCAATGACGGCATTCTGGTGGTGGCAACAGCATGTGTTGATCGGCGTGCTGTCTGGCTGACCCCGGGTGCCGATACATGCTGTCTGACTGTGCCACTAGCTCCTTGCCACGACCTCCCCCTGCTTCCAACTCATCTCCTCCTCCTCTCTGTCTCCCCATCTGAACTTTCCCCCTGTTCTTCTTCTCTTCGAGCGGGCACCCACGTGAAATCCACGGACACATCGTCATCATCAACCGCTTCACTTGTATCTGACAACTCAGCAAAGGAAGCAGCAGCGGGTACAACATCATCATCATCACACCGTACGTCCATGTGTGTAATGCTGCCTGACTGAGACATATCCCTGTTATCTACATCCTCTGGCAATAATAGTTGCGCATCACTCATTTCTTCCAATTGATGTGTAAATAACTCCTCTGACAGATCAAGTGAAGCGGCTGCGGTGCTAGTGTTGGTGGTGGCGGCGGGCGGGCGAGTGGTAACTTGAGAGGTGCCTGAAGCTGAGCTGGAGGAGGATGTTGCGTCAAGGTTCCAAGCAGAAGCTGTAGAAGATTGGGTGTCCTGTGTAAACCAGTCAACTATGTCCTCAGAATTTTTTGAGTTCAGGGTACGTGGCCTCTGAACACTGGGCATTATTCTAGGGCCAAAGGAAATCACAGCACCACGACCATGACGGCCCCTGCGGGGTGGCCTGCCTCTGCCTGTCATTTTTTTTTAAATAGTGGTACTATGCGTGCAAGGTACTGTGCCACCCTGTATGAGTGGTGGGCAGTGGGCACAGTACAGTCAGTGGGCCTGACACTCACTGGCAGGCAACTGCAATTATATTACAGAGGAAAAATTTAATGACTTTTTTATCTGCAAGGTACTGTGCCACCCTATATAAGTGGTTGGCAGTGGCCACGGTATAGTCTGTGGGCCTGACACTCACTGGCAGGCAACTGCAATTATATTACAGAGAAAAAATTAAATGACTTTTTTATCTGCAAGGTACTGTGCCACCCTATATGAGTGGTGGGCAGTGGGCACAGTACAGTCTGTGGGCCTGACACACACTGGCAGGCAACTGCAATTATATTACAGAGAAAAAATTAAATGACTTTTTTATCTGCAAGGTACTGTGCCACCCTATATGAGTGGTGGGCAGTGGGCACAGTACAGTCTGTGGGCCTGACACTCACTGGCAGGCAACTGCAATTATATTACAGAGGAAAAATTGAATGACTTTTTTATCTGCAAGGTACTGTGCCACCCTATATGAGTGGTGGGCAATGGGCACAGAACAGTCTGTGGGCCTGACACTCACTGGCAGGCAACTGCAATTAAATTGCAGAGTAAAAATTAAATGACTTTTTTATCTGCAAGGTACTGTGCCACCCTATATGAGTGGTGGGCACTGGGCACAGTACAGTCTGTGGGCCTGACACTCACTGGCAGGCAACTGCAATTATATTACAGAGGGAAAATTAAATGACTTTTTTTATCTTCAAGGTACTGTGCCACCCGATATGAGTGGTGGGCACTGGCAGTGGGCACAGTACAGTCAGTGGGCCTGACACTCACTGGCAGGCAACTGCAATTATATTACAGAGGAAAAATGTAATGACTTTTTTTATCTGCAAGGTACTGTGCCACCTTATAAGAGTGGTGTGCACACAGTACAGTCTGTGGGCCTGTGGCCTCTCACACACGGGCAGGCAACTGCAATATATACTGTATATAGAAAAAATAAATAAAAGCAGACTGATGTACCAGCCCTAAAAAGGGCTTTTTGGGGTGCTGTCAGGACGCTGTCCTTACAGCAGATGAGTCTTTGAGGACTGGTGTGGACACAGAACACTGGCCTAGCTAACGCTTTCCCTATTAATTCAGCAGCAGCACTCTCCCTGCTCTAACTAACACTGCAGCTTCACAATGAATCTAAGAGGGCTGCCGTCCTTGCTTTTTTTTAGGAGGTGGGAGGGTCTGGGAGGGAGGGTATGCTGATTGGCTGGAATGTGTCTGCTGACTGTGAGGTACAGGGTCAAAGTTTGCTCAATGATGACGTATAGGGGGCGGACCGAACATCGCATATGTTCGCCCGCCTCGGCGAACGCGAACAAGCGATGTTCGCCGGGAACTGTTCGCCTGCGAAAAGTTCGGGACATCTCTACTCAATACCATTAGATAACAAGCGAAAAAAATAAAACACCAAAAAAGACGCGTGCATTCCGCATTTTAAAAAATGGCCAATCGCGCAGTTGACATATTATTTTTTTTTCTGTTCCGACGTTCACCGCATAGGAGATTTTTTAAATATTTTAATAGTTTGGACTTTTCGGACTTGGCGATATGTGATATGTTTATTTATTGTTTATATATTTTATATGTAAAATTGGGAAAGGGGGTAATTTAAACGTAATATTTTGGTGTTTGTTTATTTTTTAAACTTTTTTTAATTTTTTTTATTTAATAACTGATAGCCCCCTTAGGGGCCAGAACCTGGGATCTTTTCATCCCTTGTCCTATTCACCCTAATAGAGCTCTATTAGGGTGAGTAGGATCTCACACTCTCCCTGCTGCCCTGTACATAGTACACACAGCAGCAGGGAGATTACCATGGCAGCCAGGGCTTCAATAGCATCCTGACTGCCATGGTAACCGATGTGAGCCCCAGGATTACACTGCTGGAGCTCCGATCAGAAGCTGCCACTGCCACCAATGAGGAGGAGGGGAGGGGACCCTGTGGCCACTGTCACCAATGATTTTAATACTTTTGGGTTGAGGGGGGGGCAAACTGCACCACCAATGATTTTAATACTGGGGGGGGCACACTACACCACCAACGATAATTAACCTTTAATACAGGAGGCGGGTGCTGGCAGCAGAATCACATAGCTGGGAGCTGCGATCAGCGGCAGTTAACCCCTTAGGAGACTAAATGTCTGATTATTGAAAACCCTGAGAGACTACATGTAAGAGAGAGGGAGGCTCCCCTCACACAGGCGTGCGGCCGAAAATGGGGTAAATGTCTGCTTATTGAGAACCCTGAAAGACTACATGTAAGGGACAGGCGGACTCCTCTCACACAGGCATGGAGACGAAGACAGGGAAATGTCTGATAATTGAGAACCCTGAGAGACTACGTGTAAGAGAGAGGGAGACTCCCCTCACACAGGCGTGCGGTCAAAGACAGGGTAATTGTCTGATTATTGTAAACCCTGAGAGACTACATTAAAGGGAGATGGAGACTCCCTTTACTCATGCGTGCGGTCGAACACAGGGTAAATATCTGATTATTGAGAATCCTGAGAGACTACATATAAGGGAGAGGGAGACTCCCCTCACACAGGCGTGCGGCCGAAGACAGTGTAAATGTCTGAATATTGAGAACCCTGAGAGACTACGTGTAAGGGAGAGGGAGACTCCCCTCACACAGGCGTGCGGTCAAAGACAGGGTAAATGTTTGATTATTGAGAACCCTGAGAGACTACATGTAAGAGAGAGGGAGACTCCCCTCACACAGGCGTGTGGCCGAAGACAGTGTAAATGTCTGATTATTGAGAACCCTGAGAGACTACGTGTAAGAGAGAGGGAGACTCCCCTCACACAGGCGTGCGGTCAAAGACAGTGTAAATGTCTGATTATTGAGAACCCTGAGAGACTACGTGTAAGGGAGAGGGAGACTCCCCTCACACAGGCGTGCGGCCGAAGACAGTGTAAATGTCTGATTATTGAGAACCCTGAGAGACTACGTGTAAGAGAGAGGGAGACTCCCCTCACACAGGCGTGCGGCCGAAGACAGTGTAAATGTCTGATTATTAAGAACCCTGAGAGACTACATGTAAGAGAGAGGGAGACTCCCCTCACACAGGCGTGCGGCCGAATACAGGGTAAATGTCTGATTATTTTGAACCCTGAGAGACTACGTGTAAGGGAGAGGGAGACTCCCCTCACACAGGCGTGTGGCCGAAGACAGGGTAATTGTCTGATTATTGAGAACCCTGAGAGACTACGTGTAAGGCAGAGGGAGGCTACCTTTACACAGACATGCGGCTGAAGACAGGGTTAACCCAGAGTTATTTGTTGAATATTACTTTCCTCTGTTCTAAGCGTTATCTGTTATTTACTGCCAGTTTTACAGTAACATCCTATCCTAAGGAAAAACCGCTTCCAGTTTCCTGCACGTGTCCTGCACTTTACAACGCTTGTAAGGCTTAGATACACAGCTCAGTGGACAGTATTATGCATGAGAGGTGTAGATACACAGACCAGTGGACAATATCACAAATTAGAGGCTTAGATACACAGCCCAACAAATAGTATCATGTGTGAGAGGTTTAGATACATGGTCCAACAGACGGTATCACATATAAGATTAGATACATGGCTCAGAAAACAGTATGATACAATAGACTTAGATACAGCAGACACTATACAGGATTCTATATTATATATACCCTTCTGTGTGAGTAACTCACAGAAGCAGGAGGTCAGTGGACACTAGCAGGAAGCAGCAGCAGTGGTCAGAGGCGGGTGGCCGTGGGACAGTTAGGCAGATTGGGTCACACCGCTGCTTCATGGTGCTACCTCTTCTTCCTAGGTGGGCTGTGACTTCTCTGGCAGGTGGTTGATGTGGTGGCACTAGCAAGCAGCAGCGGTCACAGCAGCGGAGGGTGGGTGTCCAGGCAATTAGATTGTGCTAACAAACTGAGCTGCTCCGGGGTGCTTCTTTGCTTCATCCTTGGTGTTCCGTATCCGGAGTCTGGACTGAAATGATTGGTGGAGCAGCAGTTCCCGCTCACACTGCTGGGTGCTGCTCCACCAATCATCTAACGCATTTTGCGGCGGTGCTAAAGAAGGGGAGGAGAATCGCTGGCAGCGGACTGCCTTTGAGCTTTGCAAGTTCGCAGCTGAGCACACACTCTGAAGCCTGTTGCAGCCACTGGCCCCATGCACCGATCACATTTTATTCAATCTTTTGGGGTAAAAGAAGCAATAAGAAAATGGAAAATCGGCCATTTTCCATTATGCCATTCACCGTATTAGAAAAATATTTTTATATTTTAATGGTATGGGCATTTTTGGATGTGGTGACGCCCATGATGTTTATATTTTTATAATTATATATAATTTATTTATTTTATTCTATGTAAAGGGGATGATTTAAATTTTTATATTTTTTATTTATTTCAATTTCTTTACATTCTTTTTTACTTTATTTTTTTAGACCCTCTAGGAGACTACAATGTTCACTACTTTGTTTTTTAGAGTATATTACTATACTCCCATAGTAATTCTCTAATTGCTGACCACCTGATGGCAAACATAGGAACTGCAGCTCTAATACGCTGGGTCTCTTCAGAGAGACCCAGCCTATTAGAAATAATGACAGACATCCCTTTAGATGCCGTGATCACACTTGAACATGGCATCTACAGGCTGTAATATCTGCGATTGGCATTATTGCCAGTCACGGACTTTAGTCCCGGGCCTCTTCTGTTTGAAACAAAGGGGTTAAAAATGGTAAAATCAATAAATAAATTTAAAGATTGAAAAAATATTCATTATCACTTGCCCTACACATTTAACAAAAGAAAAAAGAAATGTCACTTACACTTTAGTGGGGTTGAGCAATTCTAGTGCTCAGGAGAGGTCATCAATTGTAAATAGGCAGTGGTCCAACTCGTGGCACTCCCACTGTTGGGGTCACGGCGCTCATGTGAGTGCTGCATCCTCTTCACAATTTAACTGCACGCAATGAGTGCAATTACAACTGCTCATCCTGTACACCTAAATAGATAAATCAGGAGAGGTCATCAATATCTGATTATGGGAGTCTTTTCCTGGCAATCCCTCTGTTGCAAGGGACCATTGCACTCAAGCAAGCTCTGCAGCCTCTTCTTTGGCCTGTGATGTAATGTCCATCGGGATACATGGCCTTTCTGCATCTGAGACCCACTCAAGTGAATGTGATTGAACTGCAATACCAATCACAGTCTCTATACAATATAGGCCACTGTGCGTGGTATAACATAGAAACATAGAAACATAGAATGTGTCGGCAGATAAGAACCATTTGGCCCATCTAGTCTGCCCAATATACTGAATACTATGGATAGCCCCCGGCCCTATCTTATATGAAGGATGGCCTTATGCCTATCCCATGCATGCTTAAACCCCCTCACTGTATTTGCAGCTACGACTTCTGCAGGAAGGCTATTCCATGCATCCACTACTCTCTCAGTAAAGTAATACTTCCTTATATTACTTTTAAACCTTTGCCCCTCTAATTTAAAACTGTGTCCTAATTTAAAACTGTGTATACATTGAAGAGGCTGCACGGCCCATTCAAACAGCTGATTTGTGGTGTTGTTGAGAGATATTGATCTATCTTGAGAATAGGTCACCAATATTCAAGTCCTGGACAACCCCTTTAATGTAAACACTATTTATCCATCTATTATTCCATAGAAAGTGCATAAAAATATAGGCAATTGTAAGGTTGATCTTTCTCGTGATGGTCTCTTTGTTTTTTGTTTAGTTGCCCACAGCTGTCTACTACTACTGCAAACTTTGGCAGAGAAATAACACAAGAATCCCTAATCAGCCAAGACCTGCTGATATAACTTTTCAACTGTGCCCAGAAACACATGACCCTTTTCCTCTCTGGGACCAGATACTCTAGGTGACTGGCTCTTTGCTACTCTGCAGCTTCCTACAATGAGTTTCTTGATCTACTGAATAACACTGCACTCTCCCATCCCTGGGAAAGACCTGGCAGTTGCTGATGTTTAGAGAAATGTCATTGTTTCCACTTCCAAATTATTTTCATCTGTTTTCCCAATCCCTACAGACCCTGAGGTGATGTTTCTGGCATCTTTTGTTACAATAAAAATAGCAATTTTACTTCACTTAAACACATGAAGTCATAGGTGGTAATATATGTTTCAGTAATGAAAACGTTATGCTTGTTATCATTAATGAACAAACCTAGTTGGGTTTCATTCTGGAATACTGAATATTCTGAAAAGCAAAATACCATTCTTCTTGGTCACCAGAAGCTCACTTTAGAAACATCCTGATAATTATAATTTAAGCAAGGCTGATATTGGAGTTTTTACAGTTATAGATGCACCAATGGTACCAGACAACTGGATATTCTGGATTTCCAAGGAAAATATACAAAACTAACATTTAAAGAGGTTTTCTGAGATTCTGATATTGGTGACTTGTCATCAGGATAGGTAATCAATATCAGATCAGCTGGGATCCTGAGTGTTGGACTTTCATCGTCCATTGGATAGTGGCTGTGCTTGGTATCGCAGCTCAGCCCCATACATTTCAATGGAACTAACTGCGGCTAGGCAACTTGAGTGATGAACGTGATGTCATATGGCCTAGCAAGGGGCCCAAGTGCTGCAGCCCCTTCAAACAGTCCCAGGAGTCGGGCACCTGCCAATCTGATATTGATAACCTATCCCATAAAGTAAAGTGCTAGTAATTAATTTATAACTTTTAGCAGGAATAATAAAGGAATAGTACAATATGGAGTCATAAGAAAAGATGCCCCAGAGTTGTTAATTACAAGGGGGATTCAAGTAATCGCTAAGACAGACATGTCAGAAGATGTTACAGTTCCTCTTTAAAAAGGAGCTGACACCACTCACGACATTATTGGTAATTGGTAATTACCGTATTTTTCACCCTGTAAGACACACCTCCCCATAAGATGCACCTAGGTTTTAGAGGAAGAAAATAAGGGAAAAAATATTTTTTGTCGGACCCTCTTTCAGGCCCTCAATGTTAATCAGACCCCCAATGTTAATTAGAACTCAGCTCAGACTTCCAATCAGACCTCAGACTCAAGCTCAGACCTCATATCAAACCCCCAATGTTAGACTCCAATCAGACCTCAGATCAGCCCCCAATGTTAATTAGACCCCAGCTCAGACCTCCAATCAGACCTTAGATCAAACTGCCAGTGTAAACCAGACTTCAGATCAGACAAAATAAAAATCAACTCACCTCTCCTGTTCCGGCCGCCGTCACTACTCCTGAGATCTTCTTGCCACGCTGTGCTGTGATCTGATGTTGCACAGCGTTGGGTCACACAGCATGCTTACATCCTCACACTGTGCGCGATCACAGAACAGTCAGTGGCGCTGGCAGATGAAGACCAGGGAGCGGTGGATACAGAGCCAGCACAGGGGGTACTGTATTCACTGCTCTCCGATCATGCTGTACTAATGAGTGCTTCCATAATGGAAGTGCTCATTAGTATTCACCCCATAAAACACACTTTTTAAGGAGAAAAAATATATTTTATAGGGCGAAAAATATGGTAATTGTATTCCACATTAAATAACAATTCTGGTAAATAATTGTATTCAAAGTTAAAGCTTTTATTCTAGTCTGTAGGTTTTGCCATTGCTCTATTATTCTTGCTAGAAGTTTATGAATAAAGGTCCATCTGGTTATTACTGGCTGAGGATGTGCCCCTGCATATTGGCAGCACTGATAAGAGACCCCACCCCCAGTTTGTGACACCCAGTAGTTCCTTTATTCATAAACATCTAGCAGGAACAGTAGAGGAATGGCACAAAATACAGATATACTGTAGGTAAGATGACCCAGAATTGTTATTACATGGGGAACGCAAGTAGTTACTAAAACAGACATATCAGGAGTGGTGACAGGTAGTGTTGAGCGAGCATGCTCGGCCGAACTGCTGTTCGGCATGAGCATCGCTATGCTCGGCACATGGTGGTACTCGGTCGAGTACCGCATGTGCTTGAGCGCCATGCTCGAGTCTCCTTCCCGCACGTTCCCAGCCAATAAACGTGCAGGTAAGTACTGCCCTTACTGTAATACTAGTAGCCATGTTGGCTACTGGCATTACAGTGATTGGCTGGCCGGAACACTTCATCGGGTGCTATATAGCACCCGATGACGCATGGAAGACAGCGTGCATATAACATTTAATATGCGCAAGGCGAGCAGTAAGGGACGGGGAAGTGGCCTTGATGCTGATAGTTCACGCAGAGGCCGTGGCCCTGGCCGCGTTGAAACTGTGGCTGCTGCCAGAGCACAAGAAAAACAATCATCCACGATACCTAGCTTCATGTCCCAGTTTGCAGGGCGTCGCAGGACAAAACTCTTTAAGTCAGACCAGTGCGACCAGGTGGTCGGTTAGATTGCAGCAGATAATGCTTCCAGTCGGTTAAGCACCACCCTGTCTTCCACCAAGTCCAGTCTCAGTAGCCAAGAGTCTGGTCAACAGAATCCTCTCCCTGATCCTCCTTCCTCCCACCATGGAGAGTCTGGCCAAACAAGTGATCCCACACTCGGAAATTCTGAGGAGCTCTTTTCATCCCAATTACTAAATTTGGCCCTCTCGCCAAGCACGCTTGAAGAGGGACATGAGATCTTGTGCCCTGATTCCCAACCTCTTGAGCATCCACAGTCACAAGAATATGACGGTGGGGAATGGCAATTAGTGTTTAATGAGGTGGATGATGATGAGACACAGTTGCCAATGAGTCACCCGCAATTACTGTCTCAAGAGGTTGATGAAGAGGATGAGACACAGTTGTCAATCATTGAGGTTGTGGTTAGGTCAACAAATCAAGAGGATGATCAGAGTGAGGAAGTGGAAGAGGAGGTGGTGGACGATGAGGTCACTGACCCAACCTGGGAAGGTAGAAAGCCGAGCGAGGACAGCAGTACAGAGAGGGAAGGATCTACAGCTGGAGGTTTAGAAGAGACAGTGAGGTGGCAAAAGGGAGAAGGCAGGCCACACCAAACAGGCCCACAACCGTTCCATGGACCACCCCCTTGCGTAAATCTCCCTTGCCAAGGGGTAGGTGTTCCGCAGTATGGCGCTTTTTTTAGGAAAGTGCGGACGACAAAAGAATACTAGTTTGCAACCTGTGCCATACCAAAATGAGACGGAGCGTGAACACTAGCAACCTCACCACTACCAGCATGATCCGCCACATGGCATCCAAGCACCGTAATAAGTGAGACGAACACCTGGGTTCACAATCTGTGTCTGCAAGTCACACCACTCCCTCCTCTTCCCCTATGGTACGTGCTGGCCAATCGCCTGTCGAAGGCACAGGCGAGGATGCCTCATGCCCTGCACCTGGACCTTTGCAAGCACCATCAGCGATCACATCCACTTCCCTGTCCCAGCGCAGCGTCCAAATGTCATTACCCCAGGCATTTGAACGCAAGCGCAAATACCCAGCAACCCACCCACAGGCCATAGCACTAAATGTGCACCTTTCAAAATTACTGGCCTTGGAAATGTTGCCATTTAGGCTTGTGGACACTGAGGCCTTCCGCAGCCTTATGTCAGCGACCGTCCCGCGGTACTCTGTCCCCAGCCGCCACTATTTTTCGAAGGGTGCCATGCCCGCCTTACACCAACATGTGTCCCAAAACGTCACATGTGCTCTGATCAACGCAATTACTGGGAAGGTCACAACACATGGACATGTGCATTTGGCCAGGGACGCTACATTTTCCTGACGGAACACTGGGTAAACATTTTGGAGACCGGGAGCGAGTCGTACTCTGGGATGACGCAGAGGATTGCGGACCCTAATTCCTACTGTACATTAGTGGCTCCAACCCCCACTTCTCCTCCTCCGCCTCCTCCTCCACTTCCACCTCCGAATTATCTGCATGCAGCACCAGTCAGCCATCAGCCGGTAGCTGGAAGCAGTGTAACACTGCAGTGGGGAAGCGTCAACAGGCCGTGCTGAAGCTGATATGCTTAGGGGACAAACAGCCCACCGCCGCAGAGCTGTTGCAGGGGATAAGAGACCAGACTGAGCTGTGGCTCTCGCCACTCAACCTACAACCAGGCATGGTTGTGTGTGATAATTGCCGTAAGTTGGTGGTCGCTTTGGAGCTCGGCAAGCTCACACACATCCCATGCCTAGCCCACATCTTAAACTTAGTGGTTAATGGGTTTCTCAAAACCTACCTCAATTTGCCTGAGCTACTGGTGAAGGTGCGCCGTGTGTGTGCACATTTCCGCAAGTCATCGACAGCTTCAGCCGGTCTGTCAATGCTGCAGCAGCGCTTGAAATTGCCAGATCACCGGCTCTTGTGTGACATGAGCACGCGCTGGAACTCCATGTTCCACATGTTGGCAAGGCTTTGTGAGCAGTAGAGGGCAGTAGTGGAATACCAGCTGAAACATAGTCATCGCCTTTCCAGTAAGCTTCCGCTAATCAGAAGCAAGGTGTGGGCATGGATGTCTGACCTCTGTGAGGTTTTAAGAAACTTTGAGGAATCAACACAGATGGTGAGCTGCGATAACGCTATTATCAGCGTCACCATCTCACTTCTGCGTCTACTCAAATGCTCACTGATCACAGTTAAGGACGGCGCTTTGCATGTGTAAGAGGTGGAAATGGGGGAAGAAGACATTACACAGGGTGATAGCCAGACCACCCTCCGTCCGTCTACGCAGCGTGAATTGGACGAGGAGGAGGAGGAGGAGCAGGAGACGGCTGCCTCCGCTACAGAACGTAGTACCCATGGAAGTTTAATTCCATCTATTCAGTGTGGGTTGGCAGAAGAGGAGGAAGAGGATGAGGAGATTGAGAGTGATCCTCCTGATGACTACAGTGAAGTCTTGCCTGTTGGTACTCTGGCAAACATGGCTGACTTCATGTTAGGCTGCCTTTCACGCGACCCACGCGTTATACGCATTTTAGACAACACGGATTACTGGGTGTTCACCCTTCTCGACCCCCGCTACAAAGAGAACTTCTCATCTTTCATTCCTCAGGTGGAGAGGACGAGCAAAACGGTGCAATACCAGAAAGTCCTTGTTGAAAAATTGCTCCAAAAATTTCAATCTGACAACGCTGGCGGCAGAGTCCGTACTTCCTTGGCCAACCGAGGAGGGGAGACAAGGGGAACACACAGCAGTTCCAACAGAGGCAGGGCAACACTCTCCAAGGCCTGGGACAGTTTCATGACACCCCGCCAGCACCCTCTCCCTGAAGCGCGGCCTAGTGGTACAAGGAGGGAAAGTTTTGGAAGATGGTGAAGGAGTACATAGCAGACCGTGTCAGCGTCCTCAGTGATCCTTCAGTGCCTTACAACTACTGGGTGTCCAAGCTGGACACGTGGCACGAACTGGCGCTCTACCCCTTGGAGGTGCTGGCCTGCCCTGCCGCCAGCGTTTTGTCTGAGAGGGTATTTAGTGCTGCTGCTGGCATTATAACAGATAAGCATATCCGCCTGTCAACTGAAAATGCTTACAGGTTGACTCATAAAAATTAACAAGGCCTAGATTGCCCCAGACTTCTCGACTCCACCAGAGGAAAGTGGATGAACAAAGGCACTTTAAATGTGTTGTTTAATGTACTAAATACACTGTATTCCCATGCACCCCTCCCACCACAAAAAAAGGGTATAAGGTTAAATCTTCCTTTTCTCATCCTCCTCCTTCTCTCCATCATATCAACATTCGCCTCATTTAATGCCCTCGCATATATGCCCTTGCAAATATTTTTTACAGGGTCAGCTCAACTGCAGGCCCTCACATATAATGTTTTACAGGGTCAGCTCAACTGCAGGCCCTCACCTACATTCTTTACAGGGTCAGCTCACCTTCTGATGATGACAGCGAAGTCTTGCCTGTTGGTACTCTGGCACACATGGCTGACTTCATGTTAGGCTGCCTTTGCCACGACCGCCGCGTTATACGCATTTTAGACAACACGGATTACTGGTTGTTCACCCTTCTCCACCCCCGCTACAAAGAGAACTTCTCATCTCTAATTCCTCTGGTGGAGAGGACAAGCAAAACGGTGCTATACTAGAAGGTCCTTGTTGAAAAATTGCTGCAAAGTTGATAGGGCAGACATCCGAATGGATCGTTGCCATCACGGGGACATGTGTTCACCTGCAAGTTCTCTAGAGTCAGCAAAGCGGCAGCAGGCTCTCACCTACAAGTACAATCTCAGTAGCCAAGAGTCTGGTCAACACAATCCTCACCATGATGGCACACTGGGTGAACGTTGTGGAGGCCGGGAGCAAGTTTTTGGCAGCCCTTTCACTTAGTGCATAGGCTTTATGAGTGTAGGAGTCCCACTACCTGAGCTTTTGTACCACAATGTGAATGAGGCCCTCCATCATGTGATATACAGGTTGTGTCAGATTACCTCTTCCTTGTAATTTTTGGCAGCACTTGAACTTTATATACAAGTAAATATACAGAAAAGAGTGTTTCTTAACAATTTTTCCTCAAATTTTTTTTTTATTCGGTTTTGTGCGTATTATTGTCAGTCTGTAAAAGTGGCGTACTACTCGGACAACATGGTTCCCAACAGCGACCTGGAAGTCCAAGATGCATCCAGACATCCTCCCCATGCTGTTCCCGAACCATTTCGGTGGTGTTTCCATCAATTTCTGACCTTTTCCTATGAACCAGGCACCCTCCCCTCTTCAGAGCAGTGGGTGCCTGGTTTAATGCTCGGGTTCTCTCATTGACTTCCATTGTACATCCCGATGTGTTCGGCCAGAGCACTTTGGTGCTCAATCATCACTAGTGACAGGTCCTCTTTAAGTCAATGGAGTTATATGTTCATATGGATTGTGCAGCTTATCTTTCCAATTACCTCAAAAACATACTGAGCATCAGAAATGGATAATTCGATGAAAGAATATATTTCTTTTTCTCAGCAGAACAGTTATATCTGGTCACCTTCTTTTGAGCAATATTGATGGAAATAGATGAATTGTGATTGCAATTCCATTTTTTTTATCAAAGATGAATGAAAAAAAAAACACCTGCCTGAAGGTGCTGAAAAATGGCAATAGACAAATCATAACCGATGAACAAAAAACTCCATTGTTAAAGGGATTTGCATCCATTGTCTGATAGATGTGGGTCCCACGTCTGGGACCCGCAACTACACCAAAAACGGAGGCTGGAAAGTTGTAGAGGGAGCAGCTGCCCTGCATTCATTTATATGGGGCCGTCAAAAACAGTCAAGCGCTGGCTCGACTATTAGGCCCTATAGAAATGAATGGGAGCGGTGGCCATGGAAGCGCGGTATGCTCCAAATCACTACTATGGAGAGCCACCACTCTCCTCGTTCTGCTCTTGGTGTAGGTGCAAGTCTCAGAGGTGGGACCTGCACCTATCAGACAATGGGGACATATTCTAGCGATATGCGCCCATTGTGTCAGATGGGAATACACCTTTAAGCAAGGTACTTTAAGGGTATCGATTGCACTAAAGAACTTTCATCGCTGGCTCGATTTCCAAAAAGGCATTGCAAATATTTACAAGCAACTGAGGAATCAAAGTGTGGACCAAGCTGTGCCAACTAGGCTGTGTTTCACTAATCAAGTAAAATACTGGAAGTATAACTCACAAGTAGAAATGGAGAATGTAGACTGCCATGCGGTTTCCTTTAAGTCACACAAATATGGTACATATCATTCATTGCAGACTAGATTCAGAGATAGAGAATTGCCAGACGCATCAGAGGATCCAAGGAACCAGGGAGTTTATTGCTGCTGCTACAGCTTGAAAAAGAAAGCCGAGAAGTTATTCAACACAATTTTCCATTGACTGTTACATCGCTTTATATACTGCATTAACCATATCAAATATGCAAATATCCTCAGGAAAATTAGTGATTTGTGTCATCATTATATCATCCTTGCTGTACTGATCTTCCCCATGCACTAGGCCTGTTGCAACAGCCAATCGGGAACATGCCTCATTGGAGTGACCTAGTGATGAGAAAGAAGGGGGATTTCAGCCCACCTCCCATTTCCCTTAGACAATGCAAGTAAATTATTAATTCTACCAACAACCCTTTCTAACCCAGCCTGTTTTGGGCCTTAGCAACCAAGCAATATTTTAAATTTTTTCATCATTGCATTCACTCTAAGGGTCCATTTACATGTCAGTAGAATAGGTACGCATCCATTCCGCAATTATGCGGAAAAGGTGCAGACCCATTCATTCTCTATGGGGCCGGAAGAGATGCGGACAGCACACAGTGTGCTGTCCGCATCCGCATTTCCGGAGGGGGGCCCTGATCTTCCGGTCTGCAGTGATATTTTCCAGCGGAAGCTGGAAAATAATTCCAAATGGGGTGTAATTAAAAAAAAAAAAATCCCGCTACAGTTTTATGGCTTTCGTTTTTATGGCGTTCCCTATGCAGTAAAAATGATGTGTTACCTTCATTCTCCGGGTCAGTACGATTACAGTGATACCATATTGATGAAAATTGTGGACATGATAAACCATGTTTCTCTTCTTTATGCCACCTCAAAGTTTCATGGCACAACATAAAAAGACATATTGAAGTATGAAGGATCTCTTAAATTTTTTTAAAAAAAAAGCTAATTTTTATCAATTACTGTATAGGGAAGAGAAAAACCCATGCGTCCTTTGCTTCATGGAGTAAGCAAAGGTAAGTCCCTCTTAAAGGGGTTGTCCGAGTTATATTTATTGAAGGTCATCAATATCAGATGCAACAGCGAGAAGGTAAACAATGAAGAGGAGGCAGCCCTGGCACGGCGCGCGCCTCTTCTTCAAACAGATGCTCGGCGGGGGTGCTGGTTGTCGGACCCCCGCCGATCTGATATTGATGACCTATCCTGAGGATAGGCCATCAATAAATATAACTTGGACAACCCCTTTAACTTGCCATTTACAGCCAATCACGTGATACATGGTGTTGCATATTTCTCATGTCAGTGGCTAAAAAGCAGCACATGGCAAGTAGAGTGGCATTCCTCTCCATCTAGGACTCCGGGAAAAGCATCATCAGCTTGAAAGATTTTGGAGGTGTCAGTATCTTCTGTACAGCTGTCCATTAAAAGACGTGACCCTTATCATCGTTAAGATTATCTAGACAATAAAAATTTTCCAATTCCAATGATGATTGTGGATGACATTTTTCACTTGAAATGAAATGATATTTTCTTATCAAAGTTTCTATAACCTAATACCAGGGCTTATTAGAAGATGAATGCAGGAAGACTATCTTGTTTCAATAATCTTACACTTTTATGTGTCAGGTTTAGAAAAATATAATCAATGCTTCCTTGAGCTGGCAAATTCTTTTGTCTGTTTTCAGATACATAGCATTTATAGATTTTAAAAATGTGATTTCTATTCCAATCACAGTAGACTGAAGGCAAAGAGTTACATGCAGATTAGACTGAATAAATGCAAGGTTGTAGGATCACGCTGTAATGAAACCTGTAAGTGAACTCTTGTAATTCTCTACCCTAGGCCATGGCAAAGGAAAATCCATGACTGCAGTGATTTTTTTTCTCCGTTTCTGAGAAGCTGTCAATTCTCAATTCCCAAACATCTGACCTTTGCATCGAGCAAGGGAGCAGAACTAGAGTACGCTGAAGGCGATGTGTTTGGAGCCAAAACAGTGGCAGAGTTACCTCATTAGATGTGTCCTACAGCTCACTCTGGTAATCTGTCAAGGTATGTCTCAAAGTCTCAAGGACAGCACAAGAGCCTGCAGCTTTAACTTTATCAGCTAAGGTCCCCAAAGACAGAGCGTGATGATATAAAAAGGACATGAAGACATGTAGACAGTAAGCAAAAAAAATTCTCAGTGCAAGTCTCCTATCATTGCTACAAACAATGTGACACAAATGTAACTACGATCGCTTGCAGCAATGCAGCTCTGAAAGTTTTTTCAATTCTGCATAAAGCAGTTGAAGAAACCTAGGGGAAATTGCCATTTCGATGAACCTGTGCCTTGTTGATTTTTGTATTCTATTTATTTTATTTTGCTTGCTTTTTATATTTTAATAATAGTTTCTACCTTACTGTATGTACTGTAGCTCATTTTAAAAGAATACTATATCTCTTTTGTTTAATGTAGATATGGGGCGTAAAATTTATCTATCTAAGCGGACGAGTCAAACTGAGAGCTGGGAGCTGATTGGCTGAGGACACGTCAGAGCTGCCGCTCGCCATTGGCTGCCATAAGAGGGACTTACGATCAAGTTGGCGGACTGTCTCCATTGATTTCTCCAACAGTAATGAACATTCATTATTAAACAAGTCGACACCGGGACACTAACCACGCTATATCCGGAACAGGAGCGAGACGAGAAAGAGCAGGAGCCTACACGTGGGACGCCACGATTATAAACTCTGCCATTTGCCATACTCAGCGCACGTCCGCAATACAAAGATAGAGAGATAAGGAAGCATCGCTTGTGATCATACTCACATTTCTGGATCGCTACTCTCACTACCTATAAAGAGATGACACCTAACCGTGAGTAACACAGCGATATATTCCTCTACATATACATTTATTGATGCAAAAAATTTGGATCAAAGTACCACTGTCCCTATCAGGTGGACATCACTGTGATTCTGCGAATGTTCTAAAAGACAATAACGGAACTGGTATATTAGACTAATGACAGAAATACAGTCTCAAAGGACATAATGTTACGACTGTGCTGAATTGCTACTTATTAAGTGTGGAGGGGAATATTGCAGCTTTATACACTGCATTACATTGATGATAACCGCTATTTGAATAGAGACAAGAACGGACTTTCTTATCCACACATACACTCACCTAAAGAATTATTAGGAACACCATACTAATACGGTGTTGGACCCACTTTTGCCTTCAGAACTGCCTTAATTCTACATGGCATTGATTCCACAAGGTGCTGATAGCATTCTTTAGAAATGTTGGCCCATATTGATAGGATAGCATCTTGCAGTTGATGGAGATTTGAGGGATGCACATCCAGGGCACGAAGCTCCCATTCCACCACATCCCAAAGATGCTCTATTGGGTTGAGATCTGGTGACTGTGGGGGCCATTTTAGTACAGTGAACTCATTGTCATGTTCAAGAAACCAATTTGAAATTATTCGAGCTTTGTGACATGGTGTATTATCCTGCTGGAAGTAGCCATCAGATGATGGATACATGTTCTCATTCTGTTTACGCCAAATTCGGACTCTACCATTTGAATGTCTCAACAGAAATCGAGACTCATCAGACCAGGCAACATTTTTCCAGTCTTCAACAGTCAAATTATGGTGAGCTCGTGCAAATTGTAGCCTCTTTTTCCTATTTGTAGTGGAGATGAGTGGTACCCTGTGGGGTCTTCTGCTGTTGTAGCCCATCCGCCTCAAGGTTGTGCGTGTTGTGGCTTCACAAATGCTTTGCTGCATACCTCGGTTGTAATGAGTGGTTATTGCAGTCAACGTTGCTCTTCTATCAGCTTGAATCAGTCGGCCCATTCTCCTCTGACCTCTAGCATCCACAAGGCATTTTTGCCCACAGGACTGCCGCATACTGGATGTTTTTCCCTTTTCACACCATTCTTTGTAAACCCTAGAAATGGTTGTGCGTGAAAATCCCAGTAACTGAGCAGATTGTGAAATACTCAGACCGGCCCGTCTGGCACCAACAACCATGCCAAGCTCAAAATTGCTTAAATCACTTTTCTTTCCCATTCTGACATTCAGTTTGGAGTTCAGGAGATTGTCTTGACCAGGACCACCCCTCTAAATGCATTGAAGCAACTGCCATGTGATTGGTTGACTAGATAATTGCATTAATGAGAAATAGAACAGGTGTTCCTAATAATTCTTTAGGTGAGTGTATATCAACAAAATATGATCTGCATACATCGATACAGTCTATCCATTGTGGACTGCATAATACGTTGGTGTGAGAGGAATATGAGCAATTCACCTGCCATACAAGAGAATATACCACTCGCTCATTCCTAATATACCAATATATACCGTATGGGTCCAATATACATGTCCATACAGACATATGGTATAGTTTATTGAAAGATATATATTTTTTTATTTATTTTTAATTTTTTAATTTCTATTTATCTTCTGATATTGCGCGCATATATGTGTATAAGTTTTATGTTATAAATTTATATGTACATTATTGCTGTAATAAAATTGATAATTTTAACCTTAAAAAAATTGATAAAGACATAGATTTATCCAAGTGAGGTGTGCCCAACCTACCAATATACTATACATATTTTAATAATAGTTACTACCTTACTGTATGTACTGTAGCTCATTTTAAAAGAATACTATATCTCTTTTGTTTAATGTAGATATGTGGCAGAGGAGAGTTTATGAACTTGCAAGTTTGATTAGAGTACCAGGATGTGTTACCATAGATAAAACTTCACCATTACTGGAACCCAGAAGTATCCCAATAAACACACACTATACTTCCCTAAGGAACTGAATTCCGTACTGGTAAAGGGCATCTGTCCCCACATGCCACCATGTGAAACAATCAGCAGCGGTCCATCCGCACTTGTAAAACAAGTCTCATGTCCTCTCTGGCATCATTGTACCCCTTCTTGATACGGCAATTTTCAGTTTTTGCATTTCTGTTTTTTACACCCTGCCTTCCCAGAGCCATTTTTTTATTTTTCCGTTCACATAGCCATATAGGGCTTATTTTGTGGAACAAGTTGTACTTTCTAATGCCACCATTTAATATTGCATAAGATATAGTAGGAAGCTGGATAAAAATTCCAAATGTGGTGGAATTAGAAAAAAAAATGGGTTTTGTTTTTACAGCATTCACTATGTGATAAAACTAACCTTTTCCCCTCATTCCCTGGGGCAGTACGATTATGGTGATACTATATTTGTATACTTTTTATTGTGTTTTAATACTGAAAAAAAAAAAGTTTTAAAAAAATGTATTTTTCATCGCCATATTCTGACCCCATAACTTTTTTATAGTTATATATGGCTCTACAGAGTTGTGTGAGGGCTCTCTTTTTTAGGTGTGTATGACTTTTTTATCACTTTTTGTTCCATTTTTTGTGGGGGGTGAAATTATGACATTGCGATGCCTATGATGTTTTTTTTATTATTTTTTTTATTTTTATTTTGCAGAAAGAGGGGTGATTTGGATTTTTATATTTTTAAAAACTTTTTAAATTTTTTTTGGGACCCCAGCATGCAATCATTAGATTGCAATTTGTATAAAGTAATCGAATTTTTTATCCATTACCATATGCAAAGAACTTTATATTCCAATACAGTGCTGCCACCTGCCGGTCTGAATTGGAATATACCAGTAATAAGCCTAGAAGCCTAGTAAAGGCTCTGGTAATAACTGCAATGGAACTGCTTCCCGATCTCAAGCCAGCAGAGGCTTTCCTTCCTAGCAAGCACGCTTCCAGGTTTTCGTCATTTAAGATGCAATGGTCACATTTGACCATGAAATCTTAGAGGTTAAATGTTCGCAATTGGCATTACTGAATGAATGAACAGCCATGTAATACAAGGTTATAGGAAGTTCTTTCTGCTGTAACAGATAAAAGGGATCTATAGCAACAATGCCTTAAAAAGGTTTTCCTGATAGGACAGTCCCTTTAATGAGACATCAACCTTAGACTATATGTTATTCCAATTATCTGTAGACGAACACTACTATCATTTTTTTTTTTAGACTATAATAACAACCAAATAGGTGGATGATTTTATGCATATATGTTTTAAAGTTAATCTATGTATTCTACTTCCTGTCCTGGCTCTTTAACTTTGTTTGGACCGCTAGCACTGCAGACAGTCTCGCTTGACTTTCTTAGTCAGACCATTCACCCCGACCAGAGGGGGAAGGGGTCAGTGACTCAATTACAGTATCGCACATGAAACTAATAAGTGCTCTTTTGTGGGCATCTTTATCTAAACCTATCAAGAGAACAACAGATCTGTCATACTGTATCCCAAATCTACACGTACTATTATACTAGTAGATAAAATCTTCCCCTCACAGCAGCAGTAAACTGACAGTGGGTTACTTATCTATAGTCAACCCTCTAAGTTGACTGTTACAAAAAGACAAGGTTTTTTATTTAATTTCCAATGGCTGAAATGAAAAATAAAAGCATCCCAAAATTCTAAAAAGCAATTGTTTCTGTGACTATTGAGTAGAGATGAGCAAAGCACTTAAGAATCGACTTAGGTCTATTTTTGAAAATGTTCCGGTCAGATTCGAATCGGTTGATGCCAAACTGAGCTCCAATTGCTCTGAAAGTTGGTATATAACCCTCTCTAGCCTCCTAGGACTTCTAGGATTTTGAGGGAAAAATTCTCTTTTTGTTTATTTTTTATGTATTTTTTAATTTTCCCTCCCCCTTCCCCCTCCTCAAGCTCTGGAACGCAATGACAACAATAGTAAAAGATGTCTAAGTGACACTAACATACATAGCTGTGGGTAAACACACGTTTGACTGCATTAATATACAGGTTGTTTAAAAACACACCGCAGCGACACATGTGTTATGCTTTTTCATATTCCAAAGTTTCCAAAAATTGTCCCTTATCGAGTGCAGATGATGATTAAACAGACACAGTGTTATGGAATTTAATAAAAAATTGGCTTGAGGGACCAAGCATCCAAAAATGATGCCTTGACAGGGTCGGAATGCCTGCCCGTATGACAGACACAAGTGTTGACCGTCAGAAGAAAAAGTGGCTCTTTGTGAATGAGCCTAAAAAAATGTTGCCTTTTAATTGGGAGCAGCAGCAGAGCAATCTGGATGTGGAAAGGGTATGGTATGGATTTAGTGGCAAAATAGTGGCGGCTGCAGGCGCAGCATAGCATGGAACATGCAAGGCTGTCTATGGGTAGTAATTGCAATAGTAGATATAGTAATGATAGTGGTGGCAGGTGCTTTGTGTTAATGGTGGGGGCAGTAGGGGGTTAGCAGCGAGAAGTAGCAGCATCTGCAGCAGCAGCAGTATAGTACATGTTGGCAGAAAGGCAGCAGCATGATGGAAGCAGCAGCAGCCTTACGGAAGATGATGGTCGGCAAGGTCGCAGCAATGGCATGATGGCGTCAGTGGCAGCAGCCTTACAGAACGTGATGGTAGGCAGGTCGCATTAATGGCATGATGCAGGCGGCAGCAGAAGCCAGAAGCCATAAAGAACATGATAGTTGGCAGGTCGCAGCAGTGGCATGATGGCGGCAGGCAGACAGCAACAGTGGCAAGATGGGGCACCACCAGAAAGGCTAGATCTATTCATCGTAATCAGCTGGAGGAGTGAAAAAATCCTCCTGAATCAAAGCTTCATTTTGACAAAAGTTATGTTTTGGACACTGGTGGAGGACAACATAGTCCATTTGGGTGTTACCCTGCACCGCTGAAAACCCCCTCTGGACAAGATAGAGAGTGTGCTGTGTATGCCAGTTTGGGGCACTGTTCCAGTCTGCCTGCCCAGAAATCCATGGGATAAGGGAACAGGGTATGCACCATAGACTGGCCAGAGTTTAGGTAGGCCTGAACCTGGGTGTTGAGGTGGAAGCTGTTGGCTTGCTGACTGGTCTCAGCCTGGCGCAGCATGTGGAAAAACTGCTCCATCATGTTGTGGAAACTGAATTGGCTGCTTATGCTACTACTGCTGCTGGTGGCGGCGAGAAGAGGGTGACTCTGTAGGGACGGAGAGGGGCCTCCCTTTCAGACACGCTGGTGGCAGGCATTTGCTCACCATAAGCTGCTTTAACCACCTCCGGACCGCTGTACGCACAGACGCGTCCTGGAGGTGGTTGATTCATTCCGAGTGGACGCATATACGCGTCATCTCGCGAGACGCGAGATTTCCTGTGAACGCGCGCACACAGGCGCGCGCGCTCACAGGAACGGAAGGTAAGAGAGTTGATCTCCAGCCTGCCAGCGGCGATCGTTCGCTGGCAGGCTGGAGATGTGTTTTTTTTAACCCCTAACAGGTATATTAGACGCTGTTTTGATAACAGCGTCTAATATACCTGCTACCTGGTCCTCTGGTGGTCCCCTTTGTTTGGATCGACCACCAGAGGACACAGGTAGCTCAGTAAAGTAGCACCAAGCACCACTACACTACACTACACCCCCCCCCCCCGTCACTTATTAACCCCTTATTAGCCCCTGATCACCCCATATAGACTCCCTGATCACCCCATATAGACTCCCTGATCACCCCCCTGTCATTGATTACCCCCCTGTCATTGATCAACCCCCTGTAAAGCTCCATTCAGATGTCCGCATGATTTTTACGGATCCACTGATAGATGGATCGGATCCGCAAAACGCATCCGGACGTCTGAATGAAGCCTTACAGGGGCATGATCAATGACTGTGGTTATCACCCCATATAGACTCCCTGATCACCCCCCTGTCATTGATCACCCCCCTGTCATTGATTACCCCCCTGTAAAGCTCCATTCAGACGTCCGCATGATTTTTACGGATCCACTGATAGATGGATCGGATCCGCAAAACGCATCCGGACGTCTGAATGAAGCCTTACAGGGGCATGATCAATGACTGTGGTTATCACCCCATATAGACTCCCTGATCACCCCCCTGTCATTGATTACCCCCCTGTAAAGCTCCATTCAGACGTCCGCATGATTTTTACGGATCCACTGATAGATGGATCGGATCCGCAAAACGCATCCGGACGTCTGAATGAAGCCTTACAGGGGCATGATCAATGACTGTGGTGATCACCCCATATAGACTCCCTGATCACCCCCCTGTCATTGATTACCCCCCTGTCATTGATCACCCCCCTGTAAAGCTCCATTCAGACGTCCGCATGATTTTTACGGATCCACTGATAGATGGATCGGATCCGCAAAACGCATACGGACGTCTGAATGAAGCCTTACACGGGCGTGATCAATGACTGTGGTTATCACCCCATATAGACTCCCTGATCACCACCCCTGTCATTGATCACCCCCCCTGTCATTGATCACCCCCCCTGTCATTGATCACCCCCCTGTCATTGATCACCCCCCTGTCATTGATCACCCCCCTGTCATTGATCAACCCCCTGTCATTGATCAACCCCCCTGTCATTGATCACCCCCCTGTCATTGATCACCCCCCTGTAAGGCTCCATTCAGACATTTTTTTGGCCCAAGTTAGCGGAATTATTATTTTTTTTTCTTACAAAGTCTCATATTCCACTAACTTGTGACAAAAAATAAAATCTCACATGAACTCACCATACCCCTCACGGAATCCAAATGCGTAAAATTTTTTAGACATTTATATTCCAGACTTCTTCTCACGCTTTAGGGCCCCTAGAATGCCAGGGCAGTATAAATACCCCACATGTGACCCCATTTCGGAAAGAAGACACCCCCAGGTATTCCGTGAGGGGCATATTGAGTCCATGAAAGATTGAAATTTTTGTCCCAAGTTAGCGGAACGGGAGACTTTGTGAGAAAAAAATTAAAAATATCAATTTCCGCTAACTTGTGCCAAAAAAAAAAAATTTCTATGAACTCGCCATGCCCCTCATTGAATACCTTGGGGTGTCTTCTTTCCAAAATGGGGTCACATGTGGGGTATTTATACTGCCCTGGCATTCTAGGGGCCCCAAAGCGTGAGAAGAAGTCTGGTATCCAAATGTCTAAAAATGCCCTCCTAAAAGGAATTTGGGCCCCTTTGCGCATCTAGGCTGCAAAAAAGTGTCACACATCTGGTATCGCCGTACTCAGGAGAAGTTGGGGAATGTGTTTTGGGGTGTCATTTTACATATACCCATGCTGGGTGAGATAAATATCTTGGTCAAATGCCAACTTTGTATAAAAAAATGGGAAAAGTTGTCTTTTGCCAAGATATTTCTCTCACCCAGCATGGGTATATGTAAAAAGACACCCCAAAACACATTCCCCAACTTCTCCCGAGTACGGAGATACCAGATGTGTGACACTTTTTTGCAGCCTAGGTGGGCAAAGGGGCCCATATTCCAAAGAGCACCTTTCGGATTTCACTGGTCATTTACCTACTTACCACACATTAGGGCCCCTGGAAAATGCCAGGGCAGTATAACTACCCCACAAGTGACCCCATTTTGGAAAGAAGACACCCCAAGGTATTCCGTGAGGGGCATGGCGAGTTCCTAGAATTTTTTATTTTTTGTCACAAGTTAGTGGAAAATGATGATTTTTTTTTTGATTTTTTTTTCATACAAAGTCTCATATTCCACTAACTTGTGACAAAAAAATAAAAACTTCCATGAACTCACTATGCCCATCAGCGAATACCTTGGGGTCTATTCTTTCCAAAATGGGGTCACTTGTGGGGTAGGTATAATGCCCTGGTATTTTAGGGGCCCAAATGTGTGGTAAGGAGTTTGAAATCAAATTCTGTAAAAAATGACGAGTGAAATCCGAAAGGTGCTCTTTGGAATATGGGCCCCTTTGCCCACCTAGGCTGCAAAAAAGTGTCACACATCTGGTATCTCCGTACTCAGAAGAAGGTGGGGAATGTGTTTTGGGGTGTCATTTTACATATACCCATGCTGGGTGAGATAAATATCTTGGTCAAATGCCAACTTTGTATAAAAAAATGGGAAAAGTTGTCTTTTGCCAAGATATTTCTCTCACCCAGCATGGGTATATGTAAAAAGACACCCCAAAACACATTCCCCAACTTCTCCTGAGTACGGAGATACCACATGTGTGGCACTTTTTTGCAGCCTAGGTGGGCAAAGGGGCCCATATTCCAAAGAGCACCTTTTGGATTTCACTGGTCATTTACCTACTTACCACACATTAGGGCCCCTGGAAAATGCCAGGGCAGTATAACTACCCCACAAGTGACCCCATTTTGGAAAGAAGACACCCCAAGGTATTCCGTGAGGGGCATGGCGAGTTCCTAGAATTTTTTATTTTTTGTCACAAGTTAGTGGAAAATGATGATTTTTTTTTTTTTTTTTTTTTTTCATACAAAGTCTCATATTCCACTAACTTGTGACAAAAAATAAAAACTTCCATGAACTCACTATGCCCATCAGCGAATACCTTGGGGTCTCTTCTTTCCAAAATGGGATCACTTGTGGGGTAGTTATACTGCCCTGGCATTCTAGGGGCCCAAATGTGTGGTAAGGAGTTTGAAATCAAATTCTGTAAAAAATGACGAGTGAAATCCGAAAGGTGCTCTTTGGAATGTGGGCCCCTTTGCCCACCTAGGCTGCAAAAAAGTGTCACACATCTGGTATCTCCGTATTCAGGAGAAGTTGGGGAATGTGTTTTGGGGTGTCTTTTTACATATACCCATGCTGGGTGAGAGAAATATCTTGGCAAAAGACAACTTTTCCCATTTTTTTATACAAAGTTGGCATTTGACCAAGATATTTATCTCACCCAGCATGGGTATATGTAAAATGACACCCCAAAACACATTCCCCAACTTCTACTGAATACGGAGATACCAGATGTGTGACACTTTTTTGCAGCCTAGGTGGGCAAAGGGGCCCACATTCCAAAGAGCACCTTTCGGATTTCACTCGTCATTTTTTACAGAATTTGATTTCAAACTCCTTACCACACATTTGGGCCCCTAGAATGCCAGGGCAGTATAACTACCCCACAAGTGACCCCATTTTGGAAAGAAGAGACCCCAAGGTATTTCGTGATGGGCATAGTGAGTTCATGGAAGTTTTTATTTTTTGTCACAAGTTAGTGGAATATGAGACTTTGTAAGAAAAAAAAAAAAAATCATCATTTTCCGCTAACTTGTGACAAAAAATAAAAAGTTCTATGAACTCACTATGCCCATCTGCGAATACCTTAGGGTGTGTACTTTCCAAAATGGGGTCATTTGTGGGGTGTTTGTACTGTCTGGGCATTGTAGAACCTCAGGAAACATGACAGGTGCTCAGAAAGTCAAAGCTGCTTCAAAAAGCGGAAATTCACATTTTTGTACCATAGTTTGTAAACGCTATAACTTTTACCCAAACCATTTTTTTTTTACCCAAACATTTTTTTTTTATCAAAGACATGTAGAACAATAAATTTAGAGCAAAATTTATATATGGATGTCGTTTTTTTTTGCAAAATTTTACAACTGAAAGTGAAAAATGTCATTTTTTTGCAAAAAAAATCGTTAAATTTCGATTAATAACAAAAAAAGTAAAAATGTCAGCAGCAATGAAATACCACCAAATGAAAGCTCTATTAGTGAGAAGAAAAGGAGGTAAAATTCATTTGGGTGGTAAGTTGCATGACCGAGCAATAAATGGTGAAAGTAGTGTAGGTCAGAAGTGTAAAAAGTGGCCTGGTCTTTCAGGGTGTTTAAGCACTGGGGGCTGAGGTGGTTAAGCTGCATACACAGTATTTACTGGTAATTTTTTTTTTTTTTTATAAATATATATTTTTATTTTCCAAATCATGATATTAGTACATAAAACAGTGATAATCACAAAGGTATGCCTAGCATGGCAATCATAAACATCCTTACAAGAAGAAAAATTCTATACAACATCCTAAGAACACCCTCACGACAATATATAATAATAACTATATCCACCCCCCCCCCCCCTATTGGCTGCGTCCACTCCATTCATCAATGTGTAAAATAATAAAATAATATTAATTATGGCTATGTAGATCTGCGTGCAATTCTCCGTTTCCTTTCAATGTCCTCATAAACTCTAATTTTTTGAAGATATGACCCCCACTCCCTTGTTGAGACAGAGCCCCAATACTTTATCAATATAGCTTTAGCGACCATCAATCCCCGCATCCAAATCCGTCTGACCTGGGCCGGGACTTCCACTTCTGACCCACAATCTCCAAAAAGCACTATCAAAACCCCCGGGTTATAATTCATTGAATTCTCCCTTTGTAGGGTAGCGAAAACCTCATCCCAATAGCTTCTTATTATATATATCAAATTAAATCATTGATCATAGCCTCTAACCTATGAAAGAAAATATCTTCTATCCAGATGGGGGAGGCACACGACGGAAATAAAACTATCGGGAGGATAATCATTTTAATCAGAGCTATTCGATCCGTCTGTGCCAGTATCAGCTTCCGCCAAGCGCAGATTTTGTCCCTGACTTTATTCAGAACCGGGGCCAGATTAAGATCATAAAACCTATTTATAGGGAGCCCAATCTTAACCCCCAAATAATCTAAAGTGTCATTGGGGACCAAAACACGGACTCGCCTCCCCTCGTCTACAGCTTTCCGGTTTAGCGGGAGGAGCGATGATTTTGACCAGTTGATTCTATAGCCTGATAGTTTACCATAATCTTCTATTACCTCTATGACGTACGGGAGAATTTTCCACCCCTGGTCCAGGAACAGAATCACGTCATCGGCATATAGACTTATTTTATCGCCCGCTCCCGCTACTCCAAAACCGTCTATACGGCTATCCAAGCGAATCCGAGAAGCCAATGGTTCAATAAAGAGAGCAAAGAGGAGAGGAGAGAGGGGGCAACCCTGTCGCATCCCTCTTTGCATCGTAACGGGGGAAGATCTAATACCATTGACACTAATACATGCAACAGGATGTGCATATAGCATTTGAGTCATTTCCAAAAAGGGATTCCCAATGCCAAAATGGGACATTGTAGCCCACAAAAAAGGCCACTCCATCCTGTCAAACGCCTTTGCGGCATCCAAAGACAGAATGGAGTGGTCTATACTACCCCCAACAGACAAATTCAAATAAACCCTATATAGACTCATCTGTATTTGCCGTCCCGGAATAAAGCCCGTCTGATTGGGGTGTACCAAACCCGCTATAACCCTCTTTAGACGATTAGACAAAATTTTGGCGAAAATCTTATAATCCGTATTCAGGAGTGATATGGGTCTATATGATCCCATATCAGACGGATCCTTGTCCTTTTTCAAGACCAAAATAATCACTGCTTCCCCAAATGATGGAGGTAAAGAACAGCATGCGCGAGATTCATTCAGGACTAGAAGCAGGATCGGCAAGAGTGCGCTAGCGTGGTACCTATATAGATCAAACGGCAATCCATCTGATCCAGGGGCTGATTTATATTTTAGAGAGGGAAGAGTCGCCTGGAGTTCCTCTAACAGAATAGGGGAGTCCAAGCGCTCTCTATCTTGAGAACATAACTGGGGGAGCTCTAATTTTTGAAGATATTGATCCATAACGGTGCGACTAAACATAGACTCAGATTTATAGAGGGTAGAGTAATATCTCGCAAATTCCTCCCTTATCTCCTCTGCAGAGTTCACCCCAGCACCCTGTAAGTTCCTAATTTCTCTTATACTGGTAGACTCCCTCTGGTTGGCCACCAAGCGAGCCAGAAACCTACCCGTTTAACCAGATTCGCAGAAACGATTCTGGCCTTGAAATAGGAGCTTATGTTGTGCTTTTTTATAAAGGAGCGTCTTAAGCTGTAAATTGGCCTCTTTTAACTGTTTAATAGATTGCTCCGTATAGGAGTCAATTAATGCGGCGCGTAAACTCCTTATTAAGTCTGTCAATTGTTGTTCCCTGCGCCGTACTTCCGTTCTGAACCTATTAATTTTACTAAAGTATAAGCCCCTTATATGAGCCTTCAAAGCGTCCCACACATAGTGAATATGTGCCGATCCTACATTAAGGTCCCAAAATTCCCGAATATCTTGGTCTATTCGGGATTGCTCCCCTATCACATCAAACCAGTGCGGGTTCAGTTTAAAAGTTCTACCTATATTTGGAGCCTCCTTAAACACAACAAGAACTGGGGAGTGATCCGAGATTCCGTGGGGTTCATATCTCATTCTCAGGACTCGACCGCACAGATCACGACTTGCGAACGCCAGATCTATACGGGACTTTGACCCGAATGACTGGCTAAAACATGAAAAGATTTTTTTATTGCCATATAGGTGGCGCCAGATATCGACCAGCGCCAGCTCCTGGCATACAGCAGTCAAGGGGGATCCCGCCCGGCCGCGCCCGGAGAACGACGAGAACCGGTCCAACTCAGGATCAGGTACTGCATTAAAGTCACCTGCCACTAAAAGCGCACATTGATTTTTTGTTTATATATATTGAACTAGCAGTGCAAACACCGTTGCATTAAATGGTGGGGGGATATAAATAAAAGCCAGTATGACCTCCTGCCCTTTCCAATACCCATGGAGAAATACAAATCTTCCCTCTTTATCAATCAAATTATCTAGCGGTTGATACTCCATCCCGTGATGAATATATACGCTAATCCCTCTTGCATAAGAGGAGTAGCAAGCGTGGTACTCAAGAGAAGCCCATTTCCTTTTCAGTGTGTAGATCCTATCTACTGTAGCGTGGGTCTCCAGTAGTACCACAATCGCCGGCAGGTGGCGGACTACAAGGTCAAACACCACCGTCCTCTTCACCCTGTCTCCCAGCCCTCTCACATTCCAAAATAGAATGTTACACGGCATATCCTATGAATAAAAATTTCCAAAACCCCCTTCCTTAACGGAGAAGCACGCATATCCACACAGCAAACGACGGCAGCCAATCCCTCCCTTGAACCCACCCCCAAAAACCCCCCCTATCTGGTTGACAGGGCATTTCACAATACCCATCAACCTCTCTCCTTCCACCAAACCTCCCCCCCGCCACCTCCCCTCATTAACCTCCCCCCTCACCCACCTTCCGCACCGTTCATAGACCCTTTAAGTCCAACCATTGCGCCACTTCCGTCTGTGTGGAGAAAAACCGCACCGAGTCATTATATACCACTCTCAGTTTAGCGGGATATAGCATTGAATAATTAATCTTAGCTGCAATCAATCTTTTTTTCACTTCAAAGAAGGATCTTCTTTTATTTTGGGTTTCTCGCGAAAAATCAGGAAAGATTGATATCAAATTACCATTAAATTGTGTGTCTGCTACTTCTCTTTTGCGTCTAAGGACCCAGTCCCGATCCTTTGAGCAAACAAATTTTGCCAGGATAGCTCTAGGAGGGGCCCCTGGAGGAGGTTTTTTAAAGGGGATTCTATGGGCTCTTTCCACACAGAAGGTAGACACATCATAGTCTGGTCCCAGATTCTCTACCAGCCATTTCTGAATGAAATTCGACGGGTTATCCTGTTCTACCCCTTCTGGGAACCCTACTAGCCGCAGATTATATCTACGAGATCTGTCCTCCAGCTCTACCACTTTCCTTCTTAACCAAGAGCGGTCTTCATCTACCTCTTCTAGTCTGTTCTTTAATTGACCATTCTCCGCGGTGACAGAGTTGACTGCAGATTCCAATTCCTTCACTTTTAGTCTCAACTTCGCCATTTCGTCTCTTATTATGGTGACATCACCTTGAACTACTGCAAGGGAAGAAGTCAACTCTGCCACCGAGGTATTAGTAGCATTTACTACTCCCAGTATATCCTGGAGTTTTTTATTAATACTATCGAAACCTTCACTATGGGAGGAGCTGGCCTTTGATAAACCCCGTTCTAACTGATCCATATTTTCTAATCCAGACTCGGTCTGGGCGGCAGACCTATGTACCCCTCCTCTAGTTTTAGGTGGTGGTGACTTCAAAAATTTATCTAATCGGGCCTGTGGGCTCCCCCCTGATCCTCCTTTTGGGGAAGTCACTCCTCCTGATTTACGAAACTTTGGCGGCATTTTTTTAGCTAAATAGGTGAGCTACAATCAAAGACACACTTCAATACAAAAAGCTATAAACCCAACATGTCCCCATAAAAAGCCGGTTGTTACTAGTATCAGATACACCTAAGCAGGAGAAGATAACTTACAAGTAAGCATAACCCCAAGGGAAAGCGGGTACTAAATACCCCTAAACACAAAATAATTGCACACTAAATAAAAAGTTACATCCCCCAAATAAAAGGGCTATAAACGGTTGCAGGTAATTATATAAAGATCGTCCCCTAGAGCAGAGAGCGGTTCCAGACCGCTAACAAACAAAATATAGTTGGTAATCATTCTATAAGAATCATGTTCGTGACAGTGTGGCAGGACCAGTAAATAACTAGATAACTTGTTGAGATAACTAAATAACTTATTGCAATTAAGATTAGTGTATAAGTCCAGTTCACTGAGTACAACACCAGTAATAACACCGCTCTTGCTTTCTGAATAGAGCCGCAAACATATAGCTTTCAGCCACCCCGCTATAATGCCAAGGGCACCCAAATAAGGCCCCCACTGACGCGTTTAATTTTCAACAGGACAGTCCGTCTAGACGGCCCATCCAAATGGAAAAAACAAAGGGGGTCCTAGCCTCTATCAGTGGGAGCGGATCCTCTTGTGCCTTGTTGCTTCGTCTGTAGAGAAGAGGGGAAGGGGGGGAACCGTTCCTTACGTTCCCAGGGCCCAGCTCCAGTGACCACAGCTAGACATACAGCTGACAGTCCCACGGGGATCCAGTAAGGACCACAGAGATATCGTGGATTGAAGTATCCCCCAGTCTCACATCGCCCCTGCCAACCACACCAGATCACAACCGCCTCCCAAAAGAGTGTTAGCATGTTAGTCAAGGGTAAAAAACACCCCAAATTCACCCACCGGTCACCAAACCCAAGCTCTCCACTCCACCCACGGAAACCGCATCTCAGCAATAACACAGGCTCAGCAGCTCCTGCACCCCCAACCCCTCACAGGCAGCAGACCACATGCAGCGAGCCACGAGGACGCCACCGATCCGAGGCGATGCAAAACATGAGATGGGTCACAGCCGGGAGGCAAATAGAGGGCAGAGCAAACACATTACAGCGGGCCGCAGGCAGTGGGGCAAGGCAGGTACCGTAAAGCAGGCAGCAAGCGGCGGGACGAAGCGGCAGGTAGCGGACCACATCAGGTAGCTGGGAGGGGGCGCTCAGGGCAGATAGCAGACGGTGAGAGCGTCAAAGCGGGACCCAGCAGGCAGAGGGACGGAGCGGGAAGCGGCAGGTCCCATCAGGAAGCAGGAGACCGCTCAGAGCTGGTAACGGAGCGGCAGGCGGCAGGCAGATCGTAGTTCCATCGATCACATCCGGGCTCGATTAGTCATGGTCTGAAATCGGCGTTAGCGTTAGCTTCAGCGATTACATCCAGGAGCAAGGTGGGGAGAGAGAGGAGAGGGCAGCAAGAGGAGGAGCGCGGCACCCCTACGTCATGCCGCTCCTCCTGGTAATAAATAATGTAATTTGTCCTCCCTTTCTGCGAGAGAAAAACATTCCCCCATTTTGCCTTGGCAGCGGGGGTCTAAAAGCATGGCTATCCAGTAATCATCAGACTGCTTGATATTAACGATACGTCTGTCACTGCATAAGCAAGTGACCATACAGATCGCCATTCTGGCCAGCATGCCCGAGGAGCCAGTTATTGGCAGCTTTTCATCTTCATCATCCTTATCTTCATCCTCCTCCTTCTCCTCCTCTATTGCAGATTCCTTTTGTGTGTCCCCAACAGCTATAGGTTGGACAGCAAGATGCATCAGCTGCTCTTTTTCCCCTGCTGCATAAGCGTCATTGTTTGTTCTAAGATAAAGATGAGAGGGTTGACGTCATTTATGCCGCAGCTGTCCCTACTGACAAAGTTTGTGGCCTCTTTGAATGGCTTCAGCTGACAGGTTGAGCTGCCACTGCCTGACCTTGAAGCAACACATGCTCCCTGCTGAGGCTTTCTGGTGCATGACAAAATCGTTCAAGGTGCTCATACAGACGCTCGAGCATGTGCAATGTTGAATTCCAGCAAGTTGGCACACCATAGATTGGTGTAGCAGCAGGCTGTTCAGTTGCTGCAGGTCCAGAAGAGTGTTCTTTTCGTAGCCCAGACATTTTTGGGCCTCTCAGATAATGTTTGTGCACTTGCCTGTCTATTGGTGTATTAATTACATACACCGTGTTCCAAATTATTATGCAAATTATATTTTTCTCTCATTTTCCTAAATGGTCGATGCAAATGACAGTCAGTATAAATTTCAAGTCGTCAACTGTTAGAGTATAAATAAAATTTTATTGAACAAGCCTCCAAATGATAACAGTACTTTTTCACAAATTAAAAAACTCAAAATGCACTGTTTTAAATGATTATGCACAACAGAGTTTCAAAACATTTTATAGGTTGTAAAGAACTGAAAATGGTAATTTGTAGAATTTATAGCGTTAATTAGGGATGAGCGAATCGACTTTGGATGAAAGATCCAAAGTCGATTCGCATAAAACTTTGTTTCAATACTGTACAGAGCGAGCGCTCTGTACAGTATTAGAATGTATTGGCTCCGATGAGCCGAAGTTATTACTTTGCGAAGTCTCGCGAGACTTCGCATAATAACTTCAGAAATTGATTTATATTGTAAAAAATGTATACATGCTGCTAGTTTGAATATAATCAACAACCTCAATCAAAAAATTTGATTGGAAACATTTTTGTGAACACAGAAAAAAAGGAAAACTGATTTAGGTCTAAATTTGTTATCCCTCACAGATACTTTTGTGTGCTGGTCTGTGTATTGGTGTTGATCACCTATATGCCGGTTTAATGAAATTGAACAGGTCCCAAAAAAAAATATTTTTATTCAAAATGTGTGGAAATGGAATTCATGGGAATGGCCGATTGAGGCCTGATGCTCAATTTGTCGTTATCAGTCACACGAAAGTAGTTTGGTGTACTACTGATGCCTATATGCTGGCTTAGTTAAACTGAACAATGTGGAAACTGAATATACAGAAACGGACGATTGAGGCCTGACCCTTAATATTCGTTAAAACTCACAGGTAAATTGTTACCCTATCTTGTGTATTGGTGTACTAAACACCTATATGCTGGTTTAATTAAATTGAAATGGACCCCCCCCCCCTCCCCAAATAAAGAAATAATTACATTCTAACCGTGAGGAAATTGAATTCACGGAAACGGATGATTGAGGCCTGACACTCAATTTCTCGTTATCACTCACTGGTAGATTGCTGCCCTACCCTGTGTTTTGCTATGTGCCATTTTAGTAGATTAATCTGAAACAAACCTAAAAATATTCGTGTTCGTCTGTCATTCGAAAAATAGGAAAGTTTGGACTGAACCTGGTTCGGTCCAAACTGGTTCACTCATTGTTACTATTAAGTTTAACAAAAATAACCCTTTCTGATGGAAGTGTTCCTTTAAATACAATCTATTGTTCTCTGTCAGCAGGCATTTCAGGCTTGGGAGGCTGACTGGTACTAATCAGAACAATGTCTGCTACATCTTTATAGTACAGATTCTTGACTATTTTCACATGATAATAAAATTAGTTCATGCTGTGTCTTTGCAAAATCTCACATTTATATAAGAATATTACCAATATTGTAGCAAGGGTGTTATAATAGTGATATCACTGTGTATTGTCATTCTGTTTAACTGTAGTAATATTTTTTTATCTTTTTCAGAGCGGTCACAGTTAACTCTTTTTTTGGAAGATTATGGCTGATGGCAGACTGGACCTCCTGCCAGCTGCAGGGACCACCCAACTTCTCCAAGTTCATAACCAAACCTTTTCCTTGTGATGGAGTATATTGTTGTTCTGTGGCCTCTCCTTGTTGGGTGACCCATGACATATTTTGTAATGTAGCGCTCTGCTGCAGAAAGCATGACCGTGCCAAATACAAGATCACACGTTTCTCTTTGTTTTACTGTTATACTTGGAATAGGACTAAGCCTTGTACATACATTGTTCTCACACCAAACCCAAAGAAAACAGCTGAAAAATGTCATTTTGGGCCTGAAGATTTGAGCATCAGGTTTCAATTTTCTCTTACCTTATCAAATTCAGACAGTGGTCTAATAAATTACAGTGAGAATGAAATTCCAGTCTGGATATTATAATCATAGGGATCAAATCACCTGCACAGTACTTCTATATATCAGCTATGATTCTAAATAGATCATCACTGAAATTGGGGTGTTTTAATTTCATTCAGTGTCACCATGAGGACAAACCTCTAATAGGACTGAAGCCGAAAGGTGTACGTCATATAGATCTAATAAACATAAACATTTTGGAGCTCTCTCAACCAGGGCTGGGACGAGGTAGTTCGGCACCCTAGGCAGAGCAGACAAATTGCATCGCCCCCATCCCCAACCCCTCCTGCAGTGCCCCCTGTAGCTCTAAGGTCCCCTTGTAGTTATAACTCCCCTGTAGTGCCTATATATATATATATATATATATATATATATACAGTACAGACCAAAAGTTTGGACACACCTTCTCATTCAAAGAGTTTTCTTTATTTTCATGACTATGAAGGCATCAAAACTATGAATTAACACATGTGGAATTATATACATGACAAAGAAGTGTGTAACAACTGAAAATATGTCATATTCTAGGTTCTTCAAAGTAGCCACCTTTTGCTTTGATTACTGCTTTGCACACTCTTGGCATTCTCTTGATGAGCTTTAAGAGGTAGTCCCCTGAAATGGTCTTCCAACAGTCTTGAAGGAGTTCCCAGAGATGATTAGCACTTGTTGGCCCTTTTGCCTTCACTCTGCGGTCCAGCTCACCCCAAACCATCTCGATTGGGTTCAGGTCCAGGGACTGTTGAGGCCAGGTCATCTGGTGCAGCACCCCATCACTCTCCTTCATGGTCAAATAGCCCTTACTTTCAAAGTTTTCCCAATTTTTCGGCTGACTGACTGACCTTCATTTCTTAACCACCTCAGCCCCCTTAGCTTAAACACCCTTAATGACCAGGCCACTTTTTACACTTCTGCACTACACTATTTTCACCGTTTATTGCTCGGTCATGCAACTTACCACCCAAATGAATTTTACCTCCTTTTCTTCTCACTAATAGAGCTTTCATTTGGTGGTATTTCATTGCTGCTGACATTTTAACTTTTTTTGTTATTAATCGAAATTTAACGATTTTTGGGCAAAAAAATGACATTTTTCACTTTCAGTTGTAAAATTTCGCAAAAAAACCGACATCCATATATAAATTTTTCTCTAAATTTATTGTTCTACATGTCTTTGATAAAAAAAAATGTTTGGGTAAAAAAAAAATGGTTTGGGTAAAAGTTATAGCGTTTACAAACTATGGTACAAAAATGTGAATTTCCGCTTTTTGAAGCAGCTCTGACTTTCTGAGCACCTGTCATGTTTCCTGAGGTTCTACAATGGCCAGAAAGTACAAACACCCCACAAATGACCCCATTTCGGAAAGTAGACACCCTAAGGTATTCGCTGATGGGCATAGTGAGTTCATAGAACTTTTTATTTTTTGTCACAAGTTAGCGGAAAATGATGATTTTCTTTCTTTTTTTTTTTTTCTTACAAAGTCTCATATTCCACTAACTTGTGACAAAAAATAAAAACTTCCATGAACTCACTATGCCCATCACGAAATACCTTGGGGTGTCTTCTTTCCAAAATGGGGTCACTTGTGGGGTAATTATACTGCCCTGGCATTCTAATGTGTGGTAAGTAGTTTGAAATCAAAATCTGTAAAAAATGGCCGGTGAAATCCGAAAGGTGCTCTTTGGAATGTGGGCCCCTTTGCCCACCTAGGCTGCAAAACAGTGTCACACATGTGGTATTGCCGTACTCAGGAGAAGTTGGGCAATGTGTTTTGGGGTGTCATTTTACATATACCCATGCTGGGTGAGATAAATATCTTGGCAAAAGACAACTTTTCCCATTTTTTTATACAAAGTTGGCATTTGACCAAGATATTTATCTCACCCAGCATGGGTATATGTAAAATGACACCCCAAAACACATTGCCCAACTTCTCCTGAGTACGGCAATACCACATGTGTGACACTTTTTTGCAGCCTAGGTGGGCAAAGGGGCCCACATTCCAAAGAGCACCTTTAGGATTTCACCGGCCATTTTTTTACAGATTTTAATTTCAAACTACTTACCACACATTAGGGCCCCTAAAATGCCAGGGTAGTATAATTACCCCACAAGTGACCCCATTTTGGAAAGAAGAGACCCCAAGGTATTTAGTGATGGGCATAGTGAGTTCATGGAAGTTTTTATTTTTTGTCACAAGTTAGTGGAATATGAGACTTTGTAAGAAAAAAAAAAAAATCATCATTTTCCGCTAACTTGTGACAAAAAATAAAAAATTCTAGGAACTCGCCATGCCCCTCACGGAATACCTTGGGGTGTCTTCTTTCCAAAATGGGGTCACTTGTGGGGTAGTTATACTGCCCTTACATTTTAGGGGCCCAGATGCGTGAGAAGTAGTTTGAAATCAAAATCTGTAAAAAATGCCCTGTGAAATCCGAAAGGTGCTCTTTGGAATGTGGGCCCCTTTGCCCACCTAGGCTGCAAAAAAGTGTCACACATGTGGTATCTCCGTACTCAGGAGAAGTTGGGGAATGTGTTTTGGGGTGTCATTTTACATATACCCATGCTGGGTGAGAGACATTTTTTATACAAAGTTGGCATTTGACCAAGATATTTCTCTCACCCAGCATGGGTATATGTAAAATGACACCCCAAAACACATTCCCCAACTTCTCCTGAGTACGGCGATACCACATGTGTGACACTTTTTTGCAGCCTAGATGCGCAAAGGTGCCCAAATTCCTTTTAGGAGGGCATTTTTAGACATTTGGATCCCAGGCTTCTTCTCACGCTTTAGGGCCCCTAAAAAGCCAGGGCAGTATAAATACCCCACATGTGACCCCATTTTGGAAAGAAGACACCCCAAGGTATTCAATGAGGGGCATGGCGAGTTCATAGAAAAAAAAAAAATTTGGCACAAGTTAGCGTTTTTTTCTCACAAAGTCTCCCTTTCCGCTAACTTGGGACAAAAATTTCAATCTTTCATGGACTCAATATAAAAGGAGGGGAAAGGCGTCTGCCAGGACATAGGAGCTCCGCCCAACATCCATACCCACTTATCTCGTATGCCCTGGCAAACCCGATTTCTCCATTCACATTAATCGATGTGGATGAATAAATCATTGCCGGGATTATTATTATTTTTTATATATATACAAAGTGTTTGCCAAAGTATATGAACACCGCCACCTCCTCAGCTCATATGCCCCGGCAAACGTATCTTTTACTGCAGAGGAGAAATCTCGTCTTGCAGCGCTGCATACACCGACTTTTGTGTAATCTGACAGCAGCGCAATGCTTCTGTCAGAATGCACATCAGTGCTGCAGCTAGTCGATCGGTTGGTCCACCTGGAAGGTAAAAAAAAGAAAACAAAAAATAAAAAACCAGGCTGCAAAGCAATAAGTTTTATTAACTTTATAATAACTTTTGAACGGAACATATAAACTTTATTTAACTTTTTGAACTGAACGTTAACTTTTTTGCTTACTGGTGATTTTTTTTTGATTTTTTTTTTACCTTTTATAGGACAAACCTCTCCTGCCCCATGGGACAATGTGCAAAGCGCAAATCGCCCAAAGATGTGGCGAAGTACATTATGCACTTTATCCCGGGTGAAAGGAGAGGTTTGCAGCAGCTGTGAGTGAAAGGGCCCTAATAGCCCTGTGTGCCTGTCCTGTGAGATGCAATCCCTATGCTAAGTGTACCTGTGTGTGGTACTTCCGGAAACACTCTCCAAAGCATAGGGCAGGGTGGTCAGGGCAGTCAGGACAGAAATAGCGGGTGTCACGCCTTATTCCACTCCTGCTACAGACACGACATCTTTTTCGGGGTGACGGTTGGGTTGAGGTACCGGCAACGACACTGGGGAAATGTCGCTCGTGTAGACGGCTAACTACACTGGTGGATGGGGCCACGGAACCTCCTGGATACAGGAGGTTCTCGATGATCTCTTCCTGAAATTTGAGGAAGGATCGTGTTCTCCCAGCCTTACTGTAGAGAACAAAACTATTATATGCAGCCAATTGAATTAAATATACAGACACCTTCTTATACCAGCGTCTGGTGCGTCGGGAAACTAAATACGGAGACAACATCTGGTCATTGAAGTCCACCCCTCCCATGAGCAAATTATAGTCGTGGACACAGAGGGGCTTTTCAATGACACGGGTTGCTCGCTCAATTTGGATTGTCGTGTCTGCGTGAATGGAGGAGAGCATGTAAACGTCACGCTTGTCTCTCCATTTCACCGCGAGCAGTTCTTCGTTACACAAGGCAGCCCTCTCCCCCCTTGCAAGACGGGTGGTAACGAGCCGTTGGGGGAAGCCCAAGCGACTAGTTCGCGCGGTGCCACAGCAGCCAATCTGTTCTAGGAACTAATGCCTGAAGAGGGCCACACTTGTGTAGAAATTGTCCACATAAAGATGGTACCCCTTGCCAAATAAGGGTGACACCAAGTCCCAGACTGTCTTCCCACTGCTCCGCAGGTAGTCAGGGCAACCGACCGGCTCCAGGGTCTGATCTTTTCCCTCATAGATCCGAAATTTGTTAGTATAGCCTGTGGCCCTTTCACAGAGCTTATACAATTTGACCCCATACCGGGCGCGCTTGCTTGGGATATATTGTTTGAAGTCAAGGCGCCCGGTAAAATGTATTAGGGACTCGTCTACGCAGATGTTTTGCTCAGGGGTATACAAATCTGCAAATTTCTGGTTGAAGTGGTCTATCAGGGGCCGAATTTTGTGAAGTCAGTCAAAAGCTGGGTGGCATCTGGGACGGAGGTGGTGTTGTCGCTAAAGTGCAGGAAACGCAGGATGGCCTCAAATCGTGCCCTGGACATAGCAGCAGAGAACATGGGCATGTGATGAATCGGGTTCGTGGACCAATATGACCGCAATTCATGCTTTTTGGTTAGACCCATGTTCAGGAGAAGGCCCAGAAATTTTTTTAATTCGGAAACTTGGACTGGTTTCCACCGGAAAGGCTAGGCATAAAAGCTTCCCGGGTTGGCGGATATAAATTGAGTGGCATACCGATTTGTTTCTGCCACAACTAAGTCCAAGAGCTCCGCAGTCAAGAACAGCTCAAAAAATCCCAGGGTCGAACCGATCTGAGCTGTCTCAACCCGAACTCCAGACTGGGCGGTGAAAGGGGGAACTACAGGTGCGGCTGAAGTTGGGGACTGCCAATCAGGATTTGCCAGCACCTCAGGGACTCTAGGGGGTCTACGGGCCTGTCTGTGCGGTGGCTGCGACAGGGTAACTATTGCACGTGCCACCGTACCAGCTTCAGCTGCCCTTCTGGTGCTCGCCACTTCACCATGTTGTACGGCAGTGCTGGTACTAGGTCCAGGGAGGGCTGCGCTGCTGGTGTATGCCTCACCACGTGATCCGACAGCGCCAGCCCCACTCTGCTGCTCTTGAAGCGGATCCTGCGCAACCTGTGGTCTAGCGACACAGGGCCGGGTACGCCTGGTGCTATCAGGGACCTCAACCTCCTCGTCCGAACTTTGGGTCAGACTGCCACTGCTTTCTACAGGTTCATATTCTGACCCGCTAGATTCGTCAGATGAGGGTTCCCATTCCTCATCCGACTGGGTCAGAAGCCTGTAGGCCTCTTCAGAAGAATACCCCCTGTTTGACATTTGGACTACTAAATTTAGGGGTATTCCCTGAGACTACCCAAGAAAAAAAGCAAGCCTGTCTTACAAATGGGAGGCTAGCGAAGTACCGGAGGCTGCTGCGATTGATAAAAAATATCAAAACTGATTTTTTTTATCGCCGCAGCGCTTGGAAAGTGATTGTGCAGTGATCAAAAAAATATATATTTTTTGTCACTGCGGCGGGGCGGGCGTGGGTGAACGCACGTGTAGGCGACCGATCAGGCCTGATCGGGCAAACACTGCGTTTTGGGTGGAGGGCGAGCTAAGGTGACACTAATACTACAGTATTATAGATCTGACTGTGATCAGTTTTGATTACTTACAGATACTATAAAAGTACAAATGCTGATTAGCGATACGCTAATCCAGCGAATCAGTGACTGCGGTGCGGTGGGCTGGACGCTAAACGATCGCTAACTACCTAACCAAGGGACCTAAACTATCCTAAAACCTAACAGTCAATACCAGTGGGAAAAAAAAGTGACAGTTTACACTGATCACTTTTTTCCTTTCACTAGGTGATTGACAGGGGCGAGCAAGGGGTGATCAAGGGGTTAATTGGGGTGATGGGGGTGATCTGGGGCTGGCAAGCTGATGACGTGACCCCCCTCTAACTTTTGCCAGCCCGCGATGCGCATGCGCTTAAGGCGGTTAAAGTAATGATGGCCACTCGTTTTTCTTTACTTAGCTGCTTTTTTCTTGCCATAATACAAATTCTAACAGTCTATTCAGTAGGACTATCAGCTGTGTATCCACCTGACTTCTCCTCAACGCAACTGATGGTCCCAACCCCATTTATAAGGCAAGAAATCCCACTTATTAAACCTGACAGGGCACACCTGTGAAGTGAAAACCATTTCAGGGGACTACCTCTTGAAGCTCATCAAGAGAATGCCAAGAGTGTGCAAAGCAGTAATCAAAGCAAAAGGTGGCTACTTTGAAGAACCTAGAATATGACATATTTTCAGTTGTTTCACACTTGTTTGTTATGTATATAATTCCACATGTGTTAATTCATAGTTTTGATGCCTTCAGTGTGAATCTACAATTTTCATAGTCATGAAAATAAAGAAAACTCTTTGAATGAGAAGGTGTGTCCAAACGTTTGGTCTGTACTGTATATATATATATATATATATATATATATATATAGAGATGAAAGTTCAAGGCAGCACTCCTAGTACTGAATGTTTGGGTGCCAGCGGTGAAAGCACCTTACCAAGGTGTGTAATGTAAAATAAAGAATGACACCGCAGCACATCCGTTTGGTGAAAAAAGTGGGACCCTTTATTCACCCATGCGACGTTTCGGTCCGCTTACTGGGACCATTTTCAAGCAATATATATACATACACAGTCAGGTCCGTAAATATTGGGACATCGACACAATTGTAAAATTTTTGGCTCTATACACCACCACAATGGATTTGAAATGAAACGAACAAGATGTGCTTTAACTGCAGACTGTCAGCTTTAATTTGAGGGTATTTACATCCAAATCAGGTGAACAGTGTAGGAATTACAACAGTTTGCATATGTGCCTCCCACTTGTTAAGGAACCAAAAGTATTTGGACAATTGGCTTCTCAGCTGTTCCATGGCCAGGTGTGTGTTACTCCCTCATTATCCCAATTACAATGAGCAGATAAAAGGTCCAGAGTTCATTTCAAGTGTGCTCTTTGCATTTGGAATTTGTTGCTGTCAACTCTCAAGATGAGATCCAAAGAGCTGTCACTATCAGTGAAGCAAGCCATCATTAGGCTGAAAAAACAAAACAAACCCATAAGAGAGATAGCAAAAATATTAGGCGTGGCCAAAACAACTGTTTGGAACATTATTAAAAAGAAGGAACGCACCGTTGAGCTCAGCAACACCGGAAGACCACGGAAAACAACTGTGGTGGATGACCGAAGAATTCTTTCCCTGGTGAAGAAAACACCCTTCACAACAGTTGGCCAGATCAAGAACACTCTCCAGGAGGTAGGTGTATGTGTGTCAAAGTCAACAATCAAGAGAAGACTTCACCAGAGTGAATACAGAGGGTTCACAACAAGATGTAAACCATTGGTGAGCCTCAAAAACAGGAAGGCCAGATTAGAGTTTGCCAAACAACATCTAAAAAAACCTTCGCAAATTGTGTCGATGTCCCAATATTTATGGACCTGACTGTATATATATATATATATATATATATATATCCCATGTAGTGCCAGGGGTATGTGCTCAGGCGGCTTAATGATGTGGTATGCGATAGTGGCACACTCCTTGCAACCCTAGATGTGGAAGCCCTCTACAGCTCAATCCCACATAATAGAGGCAGTGAGGGCTTTTCTGGTAGAAAGAGGAGAACATCTGGGATCACACAACGAGTTTGTCATCAAGTTGCTGACTTTGATTCTGAAAAACAACATATTCCTGTGTGATAGGCAGGTCTTCCACCAGCTCAGGGGAGTTGCGATGGGCAGCCCTTGTGCCCCCACATTCGTTAATCTCTACCTGGGCTGGTGGGAGAGAGAGGTTGTCTTTGGAGAGAGCATGAGACGATGGGCCTCGTCCATTACGTTGTGGCTGAGGTTCATCGACGACGTGTTTATATTTTAGGACAATACCACCTCTAGGGATCTTGTGTCCACCCTGAACCAGAATGATTGGCACATTTGACGTAGCACACAGGGAGATACGGAAGGTCCTAAAAGACAGCTGGGGCCTCTTGCAGTCAGATCCGGTAGTGGGACACCTAGTGGCAGATTATCCACTTATGACATTTCGTAGAGGTGGCAATCTTAGGGACAAATTAGTACATAGTGCTTATTCCACTCAAACACTGGAAACTTGGCTACCCAATAGACCATCGGGTACCTTTAACTGTAGTGGATGTGTGGCATGTAAAGTCATTAAGAAGGGGAAGATAGTGGTAAGCACGACCATGAATAGGAGATATGAGATCCGGTCCTTCATTAATTAAAGAACGGTTGGAGTGGTATATGTAGCAACATGCATTTGTTATCTGCAGTATGTGGGTAAAAAAAAACGTGAATTTAGACGCCGCATTTGTGAACATCTGCGGGATATTTCCAATGAAGCCGATACACCAATTGCCCAGCATGTTTTGAAACATCACCCTGATGAGACCAACTGTATTAGATTTTAGGGAATTGAGCATGTCAGAATATCTGCGCGAGGAGGCAATGTGGATAATCTCCTCCTCAGAAAAGAGGCTCAATGGACTTTTACCCTACAGAACGTTAAGCCCCGTGGACTAAATAAATGTATTTCATACACTAGGTTCATTTAGTGACATCAATCATAGGCCATATCTCCTAGGAGCCTTGTGAGCATTTTTTGCATGTCAACATTATCCACTGCTGCTGATGACACTATGACCTTAGTATCCATTGCCACAACCGGAGTAGGCTTCCCTGAGGTCATGTGAGCCCTTTTATAGTGGCTGTTCGCATTGGTGTATGTAATCTATAAGGTATCTGTGGTGACATTGATAGACCTTCAGTGGGCTTCCCTTTTATCCTCGCGACATCAATGTGTGGATACTGTGTCTGTATGTTTATTCCTGGACATCATTCACACACACAGAGGGTTTAGCGATTTATTAGAAGTTGACGTAACTACACCACTTGGATTTTTTTTCCTGTTTGATTGTCACCCGTCAGGGTGCCCAGTATGTGTATATAGTGGGCGATGGTATGTCCTGGATTCAATGAGACTGCCCAAGAGTCACTCCTATGTACTATACCTACCCCTTATGCCTTCTCTAGTGATGCCAATGGGCGGGGCAGGTGGTGCCCCTGATTCATTGGCTCCCGCGCTGCTAAGGCCGGCTTAGGGGCGTGGCTTTTTCTTCTTTAGTAGCAGCGCTAGCTATAATGCTCAGATGGATAGAACTGACCTGTGCCCTTCATTCTCTGGGTCAGTATGATTTCAACGATACCACATATGTATAGTTTTTTTTTATGACTAAATAGTGTAAAAAGAAGTAAACTTTTAAGAAAAATTTTTTTATATCACCATATTTCGACTCCATAACTTTTTTATAGTTATATCTACTCGTGTGGGGGCTAATTTTTTGCGGGACGAAGAGATCGTCCCGCAAAAAATTAGCCCCCACACAAGTAGATATAACTATAAAAAAGTTATGGAGTCGAAATATGGTGATATAAAAAAAAAAATTTTCAAAGTTTATTTCTTTTTACACTATTTAGACATAAAAAAAACTATACATATGTGGTATCCATAAAAACAAGAGATGTTTTTATGGATACCATTTTGGAGTGTGTGTGACTTTTTCACATTTTATAAAAAAAAATTGGGTAAGAGAAGCAATAAAAAAAATGGCGAATTGGCCATTTTTACCCTTTTTTCCATTGCGCCATTCACCATATTGGAAAAATATTTTTATATTTCAATAGTACGGGCATTTTCGGATGTGGTGATGCCCATGCTGTTTATATTTTTTGTTATTTATGTATTTATTTTTTTATTCTACTTTTTTTTTACTTTTTTATGAATTTGTAGCTCATGTTTGAGGTTAAAATAACGGTATTTTTAAAGAAAATTCAGTACCATTATGTTTATCATCTATCCATATTGGTACAGAATTGCTAATTTCTTATGTTGCCACCTGCTGCCCAAAATAAGAATTGCAGCTTCAATACCCTGGGTCTCTTCAGAGAGACCCAGCATATTGAAAACAATTACTGGCACCCACTTTGGCCACAAGTTGAGGGTTAACTGTTCACAGCCTTAGACCCCCAGAGATGTAATTATTAACTTCTTCACTGCACTGGCCCACCATTAGACTACCAGGGATGTTATCCAGCGCTGCAGGAGAAATGAACACTGACAACAGACAACAGAAATAATTACTCTTTTACAAAATTACATGCTGTCTTTGCACAGATTGTTCTCTGTACCCAACCCTGCTCTTAAGGGTGCTGGCACACAGTGCAGTTCTGACATGCATTCAGGATGCAGTTTTTTATTGCAGCTAGCTGAAATTAATTAAATCATTTTCCACTATGCAGAACACCAGTTTTTTTTTTAATCAGATAATTTTTATTAACAATTTTGCAATTTACAAAAAAAAAAAAAAGAACTCTTCAGGAGATATAGTGTTGGGTTTATACTGTCCAGTTGGTCATTCAGACAGTTATCAAGACATTTTCATAAATAGCAACCCGCTTTCAATAATAAAGACACATTATACAGAGACATACCTCTTCAATTGTGGTACAAAAGAGTATTAAATAATCCACCCCTAACCCTAACATCCACCCCCCTCCAGCGACGAGACGGGCACAATACCACTAATAAAGGTGCTATGTATCATGGCACCGAGGAAGACATAGCCGACACTCCAAGTATAAGCCGATCCCCTACCCTTACCATGATAAGCTATTCTCGGGACTTCTCCACTCCAGGTCGCCCACTATAATTTCCCTTCCCAGTCCCGATCTCCTTTATGCATGATCCAAAACCCCATGTATCACTGAAACCACTCCTCCCAACACAGCCTAGATACTCATATGCCATGTAACATCGCAGTAGTTCTATAAGATACCCACTTGTCCCAGATTTTGATGAACTTGGCTAAGCACTGCCTTTTAATATACACTGCGTGCAGAATTATTAGGCAAATGAGTATTTTGACCACATCATCCTCTTTATGCATGCGGTCTTACTCCAAGCTGTATAGGCTCGAAAGCCTACTACCAATTAAGCATATTAGGTGATGTGCATCTCTGTAATGAGAAGGGGTGTGGTCTAATGACATCAACACCCTATATTAGGTGTGCATAATTATTAGGCAACTTCCTTTCCTTTGGCAAAATGGGTCAAAAGAAGGACTTGACAGGCTCAGAAAAGTCAAAAATAGTGAGATATCTTGCAGAGGGATGCAGCACTCTTAAAATTGCAAAGCTTCTGAAGCGTGATCATCGAACAATCAAGCGTTTCATTCAAAATAGTCAACAGGGTCGCAAGAAGCGTGTGGAAAAACCAAGGCGCAAAATAACTGCCCATGAACTGAGAAAAGTCAAGCGTGCAGCTGCCAAGATGCCACTTGCCACCAGTTTGGCCATATTTCAGAGCTGCAACATCACTGGAGTGCCCAAAAGCACAAGGTGTGCAATACTCAGAGACATGACCAAGGTAAGAAAGGCTGAAAGACGACCACCACTGAACAAGACACACAAGCTGAAACGTCAAGACTGGGCCAAGAAATATCTCAAGACTGATTTTTCTAAGGTTTTATGGACTGATGAAATGAGAGTGAGTCTTGATGGGCCAGATGGATGGGCCCGTGGCTGGATTGGTAAAGGGCAGAGAGCTCCAGTCCGACTCAGACGCCAGCAAGGTGGAGGTGGAGTACTGGTTTGGGCTGGTATCATCAAAGATGAGCTTGTGGGGCCTTTTCGGGTTGAGGATGGAGTCAAGCTCAACTCCCAGTCCTACTGCCAGTTTCTGGAAGACACCTTCTTCAAGCAGTGGTACAGGAAGAAGTCTGCATCCTTCAAGAAAAACATGATTTTCATGCAGGACAAAGCTCCATCACACGCGTCCAAGTACTCCACAGTGTGGCTGGCAAGAAAGGGTATAAAAGAAGAAAATCTAATGACATGGCCTCCTTGTTCACCTGATCTGAACCCCATTGAGAACCTGTGGTCCATCATCAAATGTGAGATTTACAAGGAGGGAAAACAGTACACCTCTCTGAACAGTGTCTGGGAGGCTGTGGTTGCTGCTGCACACAATGTTGATGGTGAACAGATCAAAACACTGACAGAATCCATGGATGGCAGGCTTTTGAGTGTCCTTGCAAAGAAAGGTGGCTATATTGGTCACTGATTTGTTTTTGTTTTGTTTTTGAATGTCAGAAATGTATATTTGTGAATGTTGAGATGTTATATTGGTTTCACTGGTAAAAATAAATAATTGAAATGGGTATATATTTGTTTTTTGTTAAGTTGCCTAATAATTATGCACAGTAATAGTCACCTGCACACACAGATATCCCCCTAAAATAGCTAAAACTAAAAACAAACTAAAAACTACTTCCAAAAATATTCAGCTTTGATATTAATGAGGGGTTCATTGAGAACATGGTTGTTGTTCAATAATAAAATTAATCCTCAAAAATACAACTTGCCTAATAATTCTGCACTCCCTGTATACAACCTTTTCCAGGTGGAGGATCTCATCCATTCTGTTCAAAAATTCAGCCCTAGATGGGGCTGAGGTCTAAGCCAGTATTTAGCAATTAATTTCCTGGCCTGGAAGAGCAGATGCACCTCCAGACGTGAATTACGGTTTTTAATGTCCAATATTCCCAACACACATGCCCTCGGACCAGGTGGAACCGCAATTTGATATGCTTCTATAATACAAGTTAACACGCTAGGGCAAAAAGCATCATTCCTAACCCCAAACTTGAACAGAAAGGATGGAGTCCGATATACCCGATGGACAAGAAATAATTGTGACATACGCTGGCCCTCACACATTGATAACTGAGGTGTCAGTGCTAGTACTATTTTCCATTGATCTTCTGAAATACCGTAGAACCAACCTCCCCCTCCCATTTTTATTTGACCCTCTTTGCAGCTTATATAAAAACATCACACCCTTCCGTTCCCAAGGGGAGAACCCTTCCAGGCGAAATATTTCAAGCAACTGAGGATTTCTCCATAAAGGAGTGACCTGAGTAAAGCCCCTTATAGACAGCAAGTCCCGACACTTATGCCAAACCTTACATATCAAATTAAGGGTAGGATATCCCACCACCTTGTCAGAGAGAACACTATGCTCCAGTATGACTATAGGAGATTTATTTTCTATAATGTGGGCTATCAGCCGTGCAGATGCGTTGTCCCCAGGAGTCCTCCCCCAACCTGTCAATTGCTGCATCTGTGAGGAAATAAAATATAGCCATGGATTAGGAATAGAGAGACCCCCTGCATCCTTCCCTCTTTGTAATGTATCAAGTCGGATCCTGGCCCGTTTTTTGTGCCAGATCAAGCTTCTAAACAACCTTTGTATTCCAAAAAAAGACCGATTGTGGAATCCACACAGGGGAGTTATGCAAGACATACATAAGTTTCGGCATAAGTACAATTTTAAGGAGATTGCCTGTACCTATTTCAGACATTGGTAGTTTACATCATGCATTGATTTTTTCAGACATGTTGTTCAGGATTGGATCTAGATTATTTTTCACGTAATGTCTAATATTTGATGAAACCACAATTCCCAAATACTTAAACTTATGAGCAACCTGCAGATGAGTGGACAGGAGGGAGAGGCCAGCAGGAGCCGGGTCTAGCGGGAACAGAATGGACTTATCCCAATTTATACGAAGACCAGACATGTCACCAAAGTCCTGTATAAGAGACATTATAGGGCCCAATGATCCTTCCACATCTTCCACGTATATGAGCATGTTGTCTGCGTATAGGGACATGCGTTCCTCTCTGGCTCCCATGGGAAGCACAATTCTATTTGAAGATCAAAGCAGGCATGCAAGTGTCTCAATTGCTATGGTGAAAAGAAGGGGGGGGGGGGCAACGGGCATTCCTTCCCAACTCAAAGACTTCCGATGTACCACCATTTGTTCTAATCCTAGCTTTGGGGCCACAATATAATAGTTGAACCCAGGAGATAAAGGTGTTCCCAAATCCCATGACTTTTAATACCTCCCATAGATATTGCCATTCAACACTATCGAAGGCTTTGACAGCATCAAGGGATAGTATGGCCCGTCGTCCTGCCGACTCCAACTGTCTCTGAATGTTAACAAATTAACATCTAAGGTTAATCAAGGTAGATTTATCAGGCTTAAACCTGCTTGATCACTATGTATAATGGTCGAAATAACTGCTTTTAGCCTGTTCGCCAGTGCCTTCGCCAGTATCTTAACATCAGATGTTAATAAAGAGATCGGCCTATACGAAGCGGGGAGAGTCGGGTCCTTCCCAGGCTTTGGCAATACAACTATTATTGCCTCTTTCATAGAGGTGGGTAAATCTCCTCTCTGAAGGGAGTCATTAAACACAGATAGCAACTGTGGTAGTAATAGAGTGCTATATATTTTTTTAAAACTCCGCCTGTAAACCATCCATCCCGGGAGCTTTTTTTATTCGGGAATGAACTAAGCGCCACCTTTAGTTCCTTCAATGACAGCGGGTGATCTAAGTAGGCCACATGCTCCACTGAAAGCCGTGGGGTAATGATGCCATCAAGGTAGTCCACAATTCCCTGAGGGGCCATTGCTGACTTAGATTGATATAAAGTTTTATAGTACGTGTGGAATACCGCCAGAATATCTGAATCTGCCGTGACCAAAGATCCATCAGGTCCTTGGATGGACAGAATTTTTTATGGACCTTCTTGTGCCCGAACAATCCTAGCCAACAGTCTACCAGAACTCTCCCCAGCTTCAAAGTATTTTTGCTTAAGAAAAAAGCATCTATTATCAGCGATATGAAGTAAATGCTCCTTTAAGTCTGTCTGCGCCGTCACCAGCGACTTCTCATGAGGGGTGGTCAACAAATCTCTTTTCCGTTTCCATGACTAGGTCTTGGAGCTGTTTTAAAGTGTCTCTGGTCTTTGTTTTATGGCGACTAATCCGCTGGATATATAATCCCACACCACTCCCACAGGTGCTTCTCCGTAATTCCCCCCCCCCCCACCATACACCAGCTGCAGCCAAAAAGGGTTGAGCCTCCATGTACCAACACGAAAGGTCTCTTTACACCCAACTGGAGCACAAGTATAGGGGAATGGCCAGATAGACTCCTCGGCAGGTAGGCAGCATCCACCACCAAAGATAACATATCCGGGGATCCGATAGCCAGGTCAATCCTACAGAGAGAATGGTGAGAGCTGGAAAAACAGGAGAATCGGTGTATATCCGAATTCCTCACTCGCTAGATATCATGCAAGTCCAGATCACATAATACTGTGGCAAAATTAGTGTCTCTATCTGCCCCCGACACTCCCAGCCTGTCCAGCCTTGCGGACGGACAATTATTAAAATCACCTATAATTAAAATTGGACCCAGATGGAGCCTCTCAACAAAGGCCATTATCTCTTTCAATACTTCACCACTATAGGGGGGAGGGATATATACCATGGCTAAGACAAAGGAGGAGTGGTAACAGCTAAAATGCAGGCACACATATCTCCCTATAGGATCTATACGAGACGAGTGACATATAAATGGTATGGATTTGTGCACAAGAACAGTCACCCCCCTGGAATGTGTGGAGAGTGTCGATTGATAAGAATGACCCAGCCCCAGTTTGCAAAGCAAGTGAGTGGAGAGAATCAGATGCGTCTCCGACAGGCAAATCTCCGCAGGCTGATAATGCTGCAGCGCTATGAATACCACCACGCATTTTGCTCCCTCTCCCAGTCCCCCTTCATTCCAGCCTACAATTTTAAGTTTGTCAGCCATATTCTGCATGGTAGTAAATCTTGCCAGGAGAAAGAGCTCAAGAACTCTGGTGCTCCGACCATCTACCCCCCCAGAAGCCAAATTATCAATGTACCCGTCCAAATCGCTGGTCCCGTCCAATTCCCAAACCCTCATAAACAACATAAAAACATCATCAACATAGAGTCCTTTTTCAAAAATATGTTATATAAAATATGTAACTTAAAGAATATACCTAAGGCAAAAAAAAACTTCCTGCAGTGGTGTGCTCGGCTCTCAGGGGGGGTGCCAGAACAGAGGCAACGAGCGCTACCATCAATACAGATGGAAGCGCTCATTGCTTTTTCCTTTATAAGATGCAGTGCATCTTATAAAGGGAATACTAGTGAGCGCTTCCATAATGGAGCATTCCACTAGTCTGCAGGATGAGGGGGGAGAGAAGCGCTGCAGGATGAGGGGGGAGAGAAGCGCTGTGAGCTCTGTACAGTACTTACCCCTCCTCTTGCTCGCTCTTCTCAGGGCCTGTGCGGCTGTGCCCTGGCTGCCTGCAGCGTCAGGACATACAGAGCGTGCTCTGACCTGACGCTGCAGTCTGATCTGAGGTCTGATATGGAGGTCTAATGGGTAATGGGGGTCTGGAGTGGTCTATGGGGTGTCTGGAAGTCTGACTGGGGGTGTCTGGAGGTCTGACTGGGGGTCTGGAGGTCTGACTGGGGGTCTGGAGGTCTGACTGGGGGAGTCAGAAGGTCTGACTACGGGGGTCAGGAGGTCTGAGTGCGGGGGTCTGGAGGTCTGACTGGGGGGTCTGGAGGTCTGACTGGGGGGTCTGGAGGTCTAATGGGGGTCTGGAATGGTCTAATGGGGGTCTGGAGGTCTAATGGGGGTATGATTGGAGGTCTGACTGGGGGGTATGATTGGGGGTCTGGAGGTTTAATGGGGGTCTGACTGATTGGGGCTCTGGAGGTCTAATGGGGGTCTGATTGGGGGTCTGGAGGTCTGATATGGGGTCTAGTCTGTGATGTGGGTCTGGAGGATTGATATGGGGGTCTGGAGGTCTAATGGGGGTCTTATATGGGGTCTTATCTAAGTTCTGATATTGGGTCGGGGTCTTAAATGGAGGTGTAATTGGGGTCTAATCTGAGGTTTAAAGGGACACTGGGACACATAAACATATTTAGTTATTCCTATGCAGTCATAGATCTATTAAAGTGTATTCCAATGATATAAGAGTACCCCCTGTCCGCATTGTAAACCATGTAAAAACAACTTTATATTGATCTGTCAATCACATTTCTTTATGCCCAAGGGACTTTTTTTCTCCTACCTTCGTGCCCAGCCGCGCCTCAACTGCCGATTCCTAGCGCCGCCCAGCTCATTATTATTCACTGCGCTGGGCGGCTCTTACATTTCCCGATCCTGTCAGTTCCCGCGCATGCCCGATAGATACTTATGGGCATCGGCCTCAATCGGACCATCTGCGCATGCGCCGGCACCCTCCCAAGCCTGTAATTGAATCCAGCGCTCTTCTCTCGGGTGACAGGATCTGGGAATGTAAGAGCCGCCCAGTGCAGTGAATAATAATGAGCTGGGCGGCGCTAGGAATCGACAGTTGAGGCGCGGCTGGGCACGAAGGTAGGAGAAAAAAAGTCCCTTGGGCATAAAGAAATGTGATTGACAGATCAATATAAAGTTGTTTTTACATGGTTTACAATGCGGACAGGGGGTACTCTTATATCATTGGAATACACTTTAATAGATCTATGACTGCATAGGAATAACTAAATATATGTTTATAGGGCCTGTCAGTGTCCCTTTAAAACTGGAGTCTTATATTGGGTCTGACATAGAGGTCTAAAGGGGGTTTGGTCTGAGATGTGGGGATCTCATTTAGGGTTTTATATGGGGGTTTGATCTGAAAGGAAGGGGGGATTTTTTGTACTAGCGCACAATATAAATGGGTGAACCAGTTCCATTGGCAGCGATATATGCCCACGCCATGACACTACCACCACCATGCTTCACTGATGAGGTGGTATGTTTAGGATCATGAGCAGTTCCTTTCCTTCTCCATACTCTTCTCTTCCCATCACTCTGGTACAAGTTGATCTTGGTCTCATCTGTCCATAGGATGTTGTTCTAGAACTGTGAAGGCTTTTTTAGATGTCGTTTGGCAAACTCTAATCTGGCCTTCCTGTTTTTGAGGCTCACCAATGGTTTACATCTTGTGGTGAGCCCTCTGTATTCACTCTGGTGAAGTCTTCTCTTGATTGTTGACTTTGACATACATACACCTACCTCCTGGAGAGTGTTCTTGATCTGGCCAACTGTTGTGAAGGGTGTTTTCTTTACCAGGGAAAAAATTATTCGGTCATCCACCACAGTTGTTTTCCGTGGTCTTCCGGGTCTTTTGGTGTTGCTGAGCTCGCCGTTCCTTCTTTTTAAGAATGTTCCAAACTGTTGTTTTGGCCACGCCTAATGTTTTTGCTATCTCTCTGATGGGTTTGTTTTGTTTTTTCAGCCTAATGATGGCTTACTTCACTGATAGTGACAGCTCTTTGGATCTCATCTTGAGAGTTGACAGCAACAGATTCCAAATGCAAAGAGCACACTTGAAATGAACTCTGGACCTTTTATCTGCTCATTGTAATTGGGATAATAAGGGATTAACACACACCTGGCCATGGAACAGCTGAGAAGCCAATTGTCCTATTACCTTTGGTCCCTTAACAAGTGGGAGGCACATATGCAAACTGTTGTAATTCCTACACCGTTCACCTGATTTGGGTGTAAATACCCTCAAATTAAAGCTGACAGTCTGCAGTTAAAGCACATCTTGTTTCTTTCATTTCAAATCCATTGTGGTGGTGTATAGAGCCAAAAATGTTAGAATTGTGTTCATGTCCCAAATCTTATGGACCTGACTGTATATAATACGTATTAGTACAATTCTGTCATAGATATAGTATTGCAAACATAAAGTAATAAGGCAAGAGAAAAAAGTTGAAAACAAAGGCAGTCTTCAAAAAACACCACTGGGTCGGACCCCTCAGCCTTTTCGGGGACCCCAATCACCCTGAGATTATTTCTGTGTGGGCTATTTTCTAGGTTGTCGGTTTTGGACATCAATAAAGACACATTATGTATGATTCTGCCAAGATCTCTCTTCACTGGGGGTAGCAGATTCTCAATAGTGCTCACTCTATCTTCCACCTCTTTGATCCTCTCATTCACCTGCCTGAGGTCTTGTCTGATAAGGGAGACATTTTCCTGTAAGCTGCCTATATTTGTATTGAGAATCTGTAGTGAGCTTCTGCAATGTTTCACCGCATTGAAAATATCTTTAATAGTGGGTTCATCTCTAGTAGTGATGAGCGGCATAAGCAATATTCAAATTCGAGATATTTTGCAAATTTTTTGCCAAATATTCGCCATAAATTTGAGAATTCATGATCTCCAGTCATTATTTACTTGATTGTGAAAATCGGCAATGTAATATATTCACGATAAAAATTTGCGATTAGAATATTCACGATCAACACTAAGGGGTAGGCAACTTTCCTATTGGTTGCTAGGGATGTTGCTAAGTACCGATATTCGCAATAAATTTGCGATAATATTCGAATGGCGAAGTTTAATGGCAAATATCGCCACTTCGAGAATTCGCGAATAATTAGAATATAGTGCTATATATTCATATTTGCGAATAGTGTTGAACGCGAATACGAAGTGGCGATATTCACGATTTAAATTCGTGATTCGAATATTCACGCTCAACACTAATCTACAGGAGCAGTAGGGTTCCCTAGCTCCATGTGTGTAGCTGGTGCCTCAACTGAGGGGGCTCCTTCCTGCTTATCTTGCCCCCCTGCTGATGGTGGGGCCGCCATCTTGGGGACCATATATGTCCTTTCAGAGCCTGCAATACGGTCTTATATGGGCTCCTCCCCTAAGGGGGCACAGAGGAGGAACGTGCATATCTACCTAGCCGGGCCGCGAGCTCCGCGGCCCGCACCTCCGCCGCGGTACCATCTTGCTTCGGAGTTGCTGGAGGCCCGACATCCCTCTGCTCCTTCTCCTTTTTTCCGGTGTGGGTCATTTCGACACAGGAGGGAGCCGCACAGGAAAGTTGCCCGGGGTCGGTGTAGGTGTTGAGTGGTGCTGCAGACCGAGGATGGTGCAGGATAACAGAGTAGCAGGACAGGAGCCTCTCAGTGCTGAGTCCTCTCACATGCCTGACCAGGCCACGCCGCCCAGAACACCATGGTTTAACGAGGATGCTAAACTGGCTTAATTGAAAACTGCATCCTGAATGCATGTCAGAACTGCACTGTGTGCCAGCACCCTCAACCAACTGTATTCATAAGACAATTTTATATTTATATCCTAAAAGAAGGGACACTTTAAATCGTTTTAACAGACTTTGTTTCACACGTGAGACACCTACACAACAATGCTCCTCTTCAGCTATTTAACACTGTGGTGCTTTTGAAAAAGTGTAGACTAAATAGTAGAACTAGCACAGAATTTCCCTTACCACCTACACAGAATTATCCATAACATGCAGGACACATACCAGTGTCCATAAAATATTTCCACCCACAGAGATGTTGTTAGGGTAAAACCACAGTCAGGTTTCCTGGTACAGTTTTGGAAGCCGAAATCAGGAGTGGATCATAAAAGGATAGAAAGTATGCAGGACAGATACAACCTCTCCTCTTTTTTAAATTAACTCCTGGTTTTGGCTTCCAAAACTCCATGCAGAAACCTGACCTTGTAGCTGTACTCTTACTGCTTATACTGTTCTTGTAACAATATGTTAGCTAAAGGATAATCTAGCCAGAGCAGTGTGCAAACAAATATGTCCCTATAGTTCAACACACTTATGTGCTCCATGATTATTATTATTATTATTATTATTACTAATGTTGAGAGAATCAAAGTCCACAAAGTGGACTTCGATCCGAATTTCAGGATAAATTCGATTCGCTGTGAACCCGAATTTCCTTGTGCTTCGTGTTAGCGAGTTGATTTAACCTGAAATAGTGTAAAAAATTAAATAAAAAATCATACTTACATGATCCATTTGCTCACAATGGGCTGGCCGCCGCCATCTTGCTTGAAGATCTCACACGAAATCCCGTGCGCAGTGACGCATGACGTCAACACGCCAACTGGTGTGATGACATCATCTCGGGCTGTGCAAGATTTTGTGCCAGATCTTACAGCAAGATGGCGGCGGCCAGCCCGTCGCGAGTAACTGATCAGGTAAGTATGATTTTTTTGATTTTTCTATTTTACACTCTGTTATTTATCTGAAGGGTACAATTATGGGAGGCGGCGGAATTGCCGCTCAATGTCATTGCACCCATTAATTACAAAAAAATTTGCTTTTTGACAAAGTAATTTGTCACGAAATGAATTTATTTGTAAAATTCAGAGAAGCAGCCAAATCAAATTTTCCAATAATTTACTCATCTCTAATTATTATTCTACTTATTATTATTATTATTATCAGTGGCATAACTAGAGGTCTAGTTACCATTAACCCGCAACCCCATTACCCCGCCCCCTTCCCCGCCACTCGCTCTGTATATATATCATTTGGCCCCCACCCAGACTATATATATTTCACTTGGCCCCCGCCCAGACTGTATATATTTCATTTGGCCCCCACCCAGACTGTATATATTTAATTTGGCCCCCACCCAGACTGTATATATTTAATTTGGCCCCCACCCAGACTATATATTTTTCACTTGGCCCCCGCCCAGACTGTATATGTTTAATTTGGCCCCCACCCACACTATATATATTTCACTTGGCCCCCACCCAGACTATATATATTTCATTTAGCCCCCACCCAGACTGTATATATTTCACTTGGCCCCCACCCAAACTGTATATATTTCACTTGGCCCCCACCCAGACTGTATACATTTAATTTGGCCCCCATCCAGACTGTATACATTTCATTTGTCCACCACCCAAACTATATATATGTCAATTGGCCCCCGCCCAGACTATATATATTTAATTTGGCCCCCACCCAGACTATATAAATTTTATTTGGCCCCCACTCAGATTGTATATATTTCATTTGGCCCCCACATAGACTGTATATATTTCATTTGGCCCCCACTTACTCAGACTGTATATATTTCATTTTGACCCCTGTATATAATTGAATGATTGGCTGCCCCTGCCCCCCTCTCACTCTGTATAGATTAAATTTTTTGTGGCCCCCTCTTATATGGCTGGCGCGGGCCCCCCTTTGTAAATTCAGTTCATAGGGCCACTTCCAGGGGTGCCCCCAGTATGGCACAGCCCCTGCCATGCTGCCACTCTCTCTGTATAGATTTTCTTTTCTTTTTGTGTCCCCCCCACCCCGCCTTTTCTAAATTCATTTCATAGTACCAGGTGCCCCCAGTATGGTGCGCAGCATGTGCATACCTAAAAAAAAAAAAAAACTTACCTCTGCTCTGTTCCGCGTTCGGTCGTCCCGTCTCACTGGCAGCATCATCACATCTTCCTGCGAGACCTGTGACCTCCAGCGCCGGGTCTCGCTGACATTGAGCAGAAAGGGTGTATGTATGGGGATGTGCGCAGCCGCACTAGCCACTTACTTTTTAAACAGACAAAGCATAGCAGAGGGAGACTGGGCTGGCTAAAAGCACTTGCGGGCACCCGCCGGGCCCGGTCGCGATCGCACCCTCTGTGACCGTGATTGTTACACCCCTGATTATTATTATTATTATTATTATTATTATTATTAATCATAGTGATCATAATTATGAGTCTTTATTTCTATAGTGCAATTATATTCTGCAGCACTTTGATCAGAGGGCAGGCCTACAGACAAAATCAGAGATTGCAAGTCAAGAAACTCATCAATAATTAAAATAATAGGCGTGAGGGCCCAGGTCACAAGAGCTTACAATCTTTGAGGAGAAAGAGGTGACAAAAAGATAAAAGGTGCTTGTTTTGTACAGTGGTTCCGCTATCTTTTCTAAAACAAGGTAGTACACATATACCTGCATGAGTTATGCACAGATGTGAAGTGCATATTAGCTATTCTAACAGGAACCTACATGCTACTTTAGAAACCAAATCAGAAGCCACTTCCATGTATCTTCCTTTTTCTACTCTCTACAGCTAGAGATGAGCACTGGGTAAGAAAAGATATAATTTTCAGGACGGTGCCGTGATACTAGACACTTGTTTTTATGGGTTTGGGTAGGTAATAACTAAACAAAAACACCAACAACCTGCACTTAGCAGCATTGGGGAAGATTTACTAAGGCCTATTGCACACGACCGTATGGCTTTTTCAGTGTTTTGCGGTCCGTTTTAAACGGATCCGTTGTTCCGTTTTTTGTTTCCGTTGTGTTTCCGTTTCCGTTCCGTTTTTCCGTTCCGTTTTTCCGTATGGCAAATACAGTATACAGTAATTTCATAGCAAAAATTGGGCTGGGCATAACATTTTCAATAGATGGATCCGCAAAAAACGGAACGGATACGGAAGACATACGGATGCACTTCCGTATGCATTCCGTTTTTTTGCGGACCCATAGACTTTAATGGAGCCACGGAACGTGATTTGCGGCCAAATATAGGACATGTTCTATGTTAAAACGGAACGGAAAAACGGAAAAACGGAAACGGAATGCATACGGAACACATTCCGTTTTTTTTGCGGACCCATTGAAATCAATGGTTCCGTATACGGACCGTATACGGACCGCAAAAAACGGCCAGTAAACGGGAAAAAAAAACGGCCGTGTGAAAGAGGCCTAATACTGTTTGTGGTCTGAGCTACTTTCACACCAGCTTCCGTCACAATAATACAACCGCATGCATCTGTCCTGAATGGATCCGGTTGTAGTACCTTTAAAATAGCCATGATGGTGTCACTGCCTCCCCGGTGAGAGATCTGAGAGATCGGAAAGACTTGCGGCACTTCTATCTGACAGGTTTTTCTGTGTTTCCTTTCTATTTGTTGTTGTTGGCAGGATCCCTCCTCTCCACAGTTTCTGCTCTGTATCTGTGAAGAGGCTCTATTTAAGTCCGCCTCTTACTGCTAACCTTGCGGTTGATATTTCCTTCTGGAGTCCTATGCTGGTTGTTTGAGGATCTTCTGCTTCCCTCTTGTCTCAAGCTAAGTTCTCCTCTTTCTCCCAGCCAGGTGTTTGTGTTTTTTTTAGGTCTCAGGGAGACACTGGTCCCTTCACGGTGGAAGGTACCGGCTGTCTCATTCACCGCTCCCTAAGTTAGGGTTTGCGACAGTGTCAGCGGGGCTTAGGTTCCAGCATATGAGTTCATTCACCATCAGGACTTGCTCATACTGTCAGCAGTCAGGGAGAGGCTCAGGGATTGTTAGGAGGTTACCATTCCCTCTTCCCTAGCTTTGAGGCCTAGTCTGTTTTCCTGTCGCTGTTGGTTTATTTGGTGTTCCTCTTATCCCCACTTACCGTGACATATGGATCCATCATGAACAGCATTGAAAGATCCGCTTTCTATTGTTTTTGTCCCCATTGACTTACATTGTGTGTCAGGACGGATCCGTCTTGCTCCGCACCACATCGCCGTCAGAAAAAAACGCTGCAACGTTTTTCTGTCCGCGATGGGGACGCAACCAAATGGAATGGAATGCATTCTGGTGCATTCCATTTCGTTCAGTTTGTCCCCAATGACAATGAATGGGGACAAAACGGAAGCGTTTTCCCCCCGCTATTGAGATCCTATTATGGATCTCAATAGCAGAAAGGGAAAGCACAGGTGTGAAAGTAGCCTTAATTGTACAGATATAGACTAGACTGTAAAATATACCAGATATATCACAGATGATGGTGGATGTGTTTATACCACCTATTGGTTGGCTCACTTACCACCAAAATTCTGCCTCACATTAGTACATCTTAAGCCACACCCCTATCTTGATAAGCCAAGCCCATGTTCCACTAAGCCACACCCCTATCTTGATAAGCCAAGCCCATGTTCCACTAAGCCACACCCCCTTTATTGAGAAAGGGGGAAATAATGTCTCAAACCCTTTATAAGTTTGATATAAGGCATGTGCACCAGAATTCTGGCTCAATCTGCATAAATCTATCTCACTGTACCCATCCTAGATATAGGTTAAGATAGCAGTCTCTGAAAATATTGGAAACACCTTTTAGGTGAAATTCTTATTTAAGCCATATAAAAATTCATAACTGTCCGCAACTTGGCAAAAAGTATCATCTAAGAGCTTACAGATCTACTGACGTTTCTAGCTTGTTCACTATCAGTATTTACAAAAAAAAACTATTGGTTTGGATCACTGCTGAATCTCATCTATGGGTTTTCCCTTGTCTTAAATGGAATCAGATGAATGGCCATTCAAGCAGTTTCCAGAACTTTAATTCCAGGTCAAGGCTAAAAATCTAATTTTTGTCAAACAGTTTTGGCTAAATGAAAAGAACGTATAATATATCTAGAACATCTGCAACTGATCTGGTGTCCTGGCCATTCATTATTTTTATGTACAGTATCTTGGCGTCCGGTGGAAATGACTGCCTGATCAGCACCATATACTTTAATATCACATCTTGGCAACAAGCACCTTTAAGCTTTGTGACAGGCTGCACTGGGAACCATTTTCTTTTTATTAACTATAATTAATCCAGCACTCTAAACATAATAGTAGACACAGGAATGCATAAAACATTTTATTGGACTACAGCATATTTACTAAGCACGGAATGCATTTTGTACTTTTTAAACTGCAAGCAACATGGATAGACATGATACATAATGGACCCAGGAAAATGCTACAGAGCTGCGAGGGCAAGAGTAATAGCATTCAAAAGTTCACAGATGCCAAGGTACCTTGGGGATTTCATTTTAAGCTGCAGTGTGTGTTACATGGATTTATAGACCAAGATGGTAGCATTTGTGTATGAGAAAAACAGTACTGCCACTTTTTTTTTTTTTACGCATAGAATTTCCTCTGTAGAGCTGTATGGCTAAAATGCCCTTTTAAAAATAATGCCATGCAAAAACACATTACACATGAGTTATTTGAAGTAGCAAAAGAGCAAAGGTCTAATTAGGCCTGGGCTACATGATGACTTTTTTGTAGCGCGGCTGATTGATTTTAACTATTGAATGAAAGCTGCAGTCCACAAGATTGCATTCAACTGAATTCATTTATTTGGACTCAGCTGCAGTTCAATAGTTAAAATCAGTCGAGCCACAAAAAGTTGCAGTGTAGCCTAGGCCTAAGGCCGAATGCACATGGCCGTGGAACACGGACGTGAGCGGTCCGTGGTATCCCGGCCTGGCATCCTGCTGACAGCAGGAGCGCACGGCGTCATTGGTTGTTCTCTGACGCCGTGCGCTTCATGCCGCCGCTGCTCTACAGTAATACACTCATATAGATCATACGAGTGTATTACTGTAGTGCAGCGGCGGCATGAAGCGCACGGCGTCATAGCAACCAATGACTCCGTGCGCTCCTGCTGTCAGCAGGATGCCAGGCCGGGATACCACGGACCGCTCAAGTCCGTGTTCCACGGCCGCGTGCATTCGGCCTAAGACATCGTTCACAATTCCGTGTCAGTGTTACGTCTATGAAAAAAAGCGTACATGTTTCATCCGTGAAGATGTCCGTGAAGAATCCGTGGTTGGTCCGTGTGTCCATTTTTACCATCTGTGTGTTGTTCAGCTGAAAATTAATTTCCAAAGAATATCCTATTAGTCATCACTGAAAAACAGACACAACATGGATGTGTGTCAGTGATTTTCACGATCCCCTAGACTTGGTCCGCATCATGGATCAAAGTAGGGCATGTCCCCGTGACCCACAGTCAGTAAAAAAAATACTGAAATGTGAACAGACACATTTAAATTAATGTACGTGTGCTATGCACAGAAAATGTGAACAGCGCACGTCAGTGAAAAACGGAAATGTGAACAAAGCCTAAAGGTCTGTGGGGAAAAAATGCAAGGCAACAAGGGGAAAATGCCAGACCCAGAGGATTCTGCTGTTTTTAAAAAAAATGCCATTGACATAAAAATGCACCTCAAGGTTAAAAAAATGCCACTACAAAAAAAACTCCCATGTTTTCCTGTGTTTAAGGCTACTTTCACACCTGCGTTAGGTGCGGATCCGTCTGGTATCTGCACAGACAGATCCACACCTATAAATACAAATGATGGTATCCGTTCAGAACGGATCCATCTGCATTCTATGTAAAAAATAAGTCTAAGTCTAATTGTTAGTCAGACGGATCCGTCCTGATTTTACATTGAAAGTCAATGGGGGACGGATCCGTTTGCAATTGCACCATATTGTGTCAACGTCAAACGGATCCGTCCCCATTGACTTACATTGTAAGTCAGGACGGATCCGTTTGGCTCCGCACGGCCAGGCGGACACCAAAACGCTGCAAGCAGCGTTTTGGTGTCCGCCTCCAGAGCGGAATGGAGGCGGAACGGAGCCAAACTGAGGCATTCTGAACGGATCCTTATCCATTCAGAATGCATTGGAGCTAAACTGATCCGTTTGGGGCCGCTTGTGAGATCCCTGAAACGGATCTCACAGGCGGACACCGAAACGCTGGTGTGAAAGTAGCCTAATACAGTATTTCGCAGAGATCCATGCAACATCTGGAACAGTTTTTTTTGCCTAAGAATGTGGCAAAAATTACCAGGAAAAGAAAACGAACCAAAAATGGCAAAAAAAAAATCTGTGTGACACCAGCTTAAAAGTTAACCTTTTACAAAGAACTGAGTTATCTACAAAGCCAGATGTTTGTACTTTATCTATCCATTCTTGATTACTTTTTTGCACAGTATTGCTGGACTGCAAGGAGCAGTATTTGCCCATCTAAAACCCGGCATTTATGCCAGAATGTGGCCGGATCATCTCCGGACCACATTATAGTCAATGGGCATCTGGCCGTGAACTGTAGAACCCAGCAATCTCGGGGCCCGCAAAATCCAGCAGGCTGATACAGTATGTTGTATCAGATTTTCAGTTATAGAAACTGTGCACCCAGTGGGTTTGATAATTCTATTTTCCTCTTGCATTTTGGTTAACAGTGGTGGTTTGACATCACAGACTTCACCAGCAGTGATGGCCAGTTCGCAGTGTTCGCCAACGAACATATGCGGGCTGCCATCTTTTTTCACAAGTCCGGCGAGGCACAGGTAAGCCCTTACCTGTGCCTGCGCCGCGAGCTGGTCTGAAACAAATGCGGTCACCGGGATCAGGCAGTTCCGAGAATAGCCGCCGGGGGCCTTCATCGGGCTGTTCTCGGAACTGCCTGCTCCCGGTGACCACATTTGTTTCAGGCTTACCTGTGCATCTTGTTAAGGGCTTTTTAAAGGCTTACCTGTGCATTGCCAGACTTGTAATTTAAGATGGCAGCCCGCATGTTTTCATTGGCGAACACTGGGAACTGGCCATCACTATTCACCAGTATGATCTTGTCACATAAAAAATAAAAAGGAATCCTTTATTTTGATCATCTATTGTTCTAATTTTGCATCTATTTGTGACAGTTTTATCAGAGATCCGTTATTTTTTACATACCCTTATAACTTATATATGCATTATATACTGTATAGTGTTACGGCACCCCGGGCATAAAAGGGGGTAAAACCATTTAGGCGATCTTCCCCTTCCAGAGCTACAGGCACAGCTACTTACAGAACACCAAACTCCCGAACGGCATACAAGGAAATGCTCCAAACTCCGAATGGAACCTCACGAATAGTTGCTAGCAGACGAATAGGAAACGCACCCAAGCGGCTTACACTCCTAGTCTCTAACAGCATACAGTGAATCCCCCCAAGAACGAGACCAAGCTCTGTGTTGAGGGTAAATATATCCGAACAGCGCTCAGATGCCACAAACACAGTCAAATCGCCATGGGGTTTAAGTTTAGCATGGGCTGATGAGAGGGCCCATAATCCTGGGGCAAGAGGCTGGCAACCAGGCTTCTCCAGCACCCAGTGGCAAGGTTGGTTTCGCCACATATAGCATTTTCATAGAGACAAGAAAACAACTATTTTCATGACCAGCTTATAAAGAGGGGGAGGGACTAAACATGACATATCCTCAACATGAGCGTCACCCACAGTCAAACGGATATTGTGAACTATGCCCTTTAACGATCTTTGAGAAAGTGGAGCGGAATCGATAGCAAAAACAGGTATATCCTTTTCCAAAGTGCATACCTGGAAACCAAGCGTTATTGCAAATTGATTATCAATGAGATTGACAACTGCTCCACTATCTACAAAAATCTCACAAACAATGTTCTTGCTGTCTAGCGCCACCCTGGCAGGTAGGAGAAAACGGGACTACAAGCAAACGGCAAACCTTCAATTTCCGCATCAACCGTGCCAATAGTAGCAAATGGAAAGATTTTAGAGGGTTTTTTTCTTTTTGTTTTTTTTTATTACCCTCAGAAAACTCCATGAATCTCCTAGAGGGGAAAACATTAGCCAAATGGTTTATACCCCCACAACAGAAACAAACCCTCCTCTGAGAGCTGAATCCTCTACTATTAGAGGCAAGCAAACCCAGCTGCATGGCCTCCTCCTCAGAGGGGATTGAGAGAGACTGAGACCCCTGCGCACTGAATGAGACAGCCCCACTGTCCTTGGGCTGAATATGACAGGAAGGAGTAGTCTCCTCTCTCTCTCTAAGACGCCTGTCAATACGAACAGCTAGAGACATGGCAGATTCTAATGAGGCTGGTCTCTCATAAAAAGCAAATGCATCTTTCAATCTTTCCGAAAGACCATGGCAAAATTGACTTCGGAGTGCAGCATCATTCCAACCAGTATCAGCTGCCCATCTCCGAAATTCAGAACAATATATCTCTGCGTACTGTTTACCCCGGCATAAAAGATGCAGTTTAGATTCAGCCAGAGCAATACGATCCGGGTCATCATATATCTGCCCCAGGGCTACAAAAAATTCATCCACCGATCGGAGGGGCCGTGCCCCCACCGGCATCGAAAAGGCCCACAACTGAGCGTTATCCCTGAGCAGCGAGATGATGATCCCCACACTCTGCTCCTCATCACCAGAGGAATGGGGAAGTAGGCGAAAATGGAGTTTGCAAGCCTCTCTAAAGCGAACTAAATTCTTACTCCCCCCGGAGAACGTATCCGGAAGCGAGATCTTAGGCTCGGAGCAAACTCCATGAACGCCAGCAGAACCGGTCACTTGAAACTGAGACACAGTTTTACAGAGATCTGCTACCTCCAGCGAAAGACCTTGCATGCGGTCAATCAAGGCTGAAACCGGATCCATGCTTAAGACGGTTACGGCGGTTTATAATGTCACGGATGATGTTGCAGATAGCTGGAACTTATGAATAAACGTCCGACTGGCTTGATCCCAAACTAAGGAGCATATAGGTGAGCCCTATAAAACCCTAAGAGCTCTCCCTGACTGCTATGCCCATGCAAGGGTCTCAATGGTAGACGATTGCATGCCCATGTACCTAAGACTGTGTGACACCTGAAAACCCTATAATAGTGAGGGGACACGACCACCGGCTCCCTGCACTTAATACGAACGGAGTCAGGGTCACCTAGAATCAAGCCAGCAAGGAAACACAATACATGAAAAGACTTATCTGAGCAAACAGCAGCAGCAGCCTCCAGCAGTGAACACTTCATCCAGGAAGTAGTATAAACCACAAAGTGAGGCAGTATGGGAGGGAATATAAAGGGAGATGATTAGTCTAAATAGGTGACACCTGGGAGAAGGAAAGGAGATGACAAAGTGAAACCAAAACAAAGAACGTCATGCAAGAGGTAGAGAAGGACGTCTGCCAGACCTTCTCACAGAACTGGCGGTGACAGCTGCACCCTGCTGTCAGTCTCTAGTTCAGGGATGCCCAACCTGCGGCCCTCCATCTGTTGTAAAACTACAACTCTTGCAATGACCTGCTGTAGACCGATAGCTGTAGGCTGTCCAGGCATGCTGGAAGTTGTAGTTTTGCAACAGCTGGAGGGCCACAGGTTGGGCATCCCTGCTCTAGTTACTACGCTACCATGAATGTAAAATACAGAAATGCCAGTCTGGAGACACCATATGACACCATAGGGAAAGAAGAGAGCATGATGGGCTATGAACACACCTTACAAATGTTTTAGTTGCAACTGATACTATTTATTATATCAGTACGTAAATACAACGGATCACAGATAAACATAGTATCAAACTGAAAAATGAGCAAATAAGCTAACCAAGGACAAATAAGAAAATAGCATTAGATTTTTGCCTAGGCTGTTAATAAGTAAAATAATTGCACATATTAAAATCCACTAATTCAACAAGTACCTGTTACTATACATCAGTTTCACAAAAGTCATAACAAATATCAATCTCAGTAGTTTACATAAAAGGTAAATGCTATAAAATAACACATTTTTGTAAGTAATTATATTAATGTACCTATGTAATTACAGACTGACCTAGCTTGACTTGCATTGGCTCACTTGGCTACAACTGAGACTATCACTTTCTTGAAATATACAATGAAGCCATGCAAAGAAAGTATAGAGAAATGTAAAACAAAAGTATGACATGTTTATAAAAATCACATTTATCAAAGAACATATTTCGAGCAGCCCAGCTATCTGCTCTGCAGCTTTAACTTTTTCTCTGACTTCAAAAAGGCCACTGAGCCTGATATCTCTTGGGATAACTCTACACAGCCAAGCCTCAAACATTCTTGCTATAAAATATGATTGTACTTTCAATCCTGTGTAACGTATCTCATAAATTAGAATTGGGTTTCCAAAGATTCTAATGGCAAAGACAAGGCCAAAATGTTCTTAGAAATGTTTACAGATATAAGACATTTCACATTTCCCGTAGGTAAAGTTAATCAGTGTGGCCAGAATGTTAGAGTAGCTTAAGAACCAGGTGCCAAAGCAAACAAGGACTCTTCAAAACCAATCTAGACGACAGGGCCGCAAGGACAATTTAGTGAAATTGCAGCCATTTTACTTCTGCGATAGAGGACTAAGAAGTAGAATATATACTGTACACATAAAGCGGGGATTTGAAATGCAAAAGTGGTCTGTGGATCTGTTTCTGTGTCTATTTTTTTATATTATGCAATAAGCGGTGTTAATTTTAATATTTTTATAATGGTGTTAGACACCATGTTTTGTTTGGACCATTTGAAGACCTGCAGCTAGCTTGGTTGTTTTCCTTCCTGCACTGTCAAGATATTATACAGATATTACAGTAAGCTGAAATACAATTTCTTTCGATTGGTCTATAAACATAAAGCATTACAATTAGACTTAAAATGAGTTCCGCAAAGTAGACGTATGAAAAAAATAGTCAAATATAAGCAGAATGACAGTCAAAAAAGGTGTAAAACTAAGACATGATATGTAATAATAACCATAACACCAACTGTCTTGTTAAGTCTTTAGTGTCCTACATAACCTTTATGTATCCACGACCTTACATGAGCTGTCGAATTTGGCTCAGCCCCATGAAAACATCTGTTCCCTTTGCAGGTACATTGAGAAGACCTTTTTCTCTGTTGGATTCAATGTCTAACCTGTGTGCCCTCTCCTGATGGTTCTCCCAAATTATACAACTTGTAAATCAACGTATGGACTGACAACAGCAGGTCTTCTTCCCTTCCGTCTTACCTGGGCAGTCAGAGTAGTGGACTGCTGTGAGGACTACTTCAGTCATGTCATCAAATGAGAAAGTGTGGGGAAGGTGCTTGAAGGAGACATCTGTACAATTCCCACAATGGAGTCAATTTAAAACATGACAGATGCATCTGTCACATTACAATGTCAACAAACCTGATATATAATGTTTTGACGTGCTAAAGCTGGACACCAGTGTCCATAGTAAAGTCTTCTCTAAAGAAAGCTGGATGTGTGCTGTGATCCCAGAGCAGATATATATCACCTTCATTATTTACTGTATCAGCGATATGTGCTGAATTTTCATAGTAGATCTGTCATTTAAAACATCACCCTATGTAAGGACAGCAGATCACAGGGACAGGCCATGCTCTCCAAAAGTCACAAAAAATTAATTCAGGCTAAAAGAGTTGACTTATAATTATAGTATATAATTATACTACTATATAATGTTAAATTAGGAGTTCACTGTATTCATCAAAGTAGCGCTCATCTTGCCTTTCCCTGACAGACACTGTATTTGTGAGTATCTGCAAACCAAGCCACTAAAATAGGTTAATAAACAGAAGTTAATCACGCAGTTATGTTCGGGGAGTCACCTGGAAGGTGGAAACAGGTGGGTTAGGTGGGGGCAGCTGCAATTTTAATTTCATTTTGTTTGTGAAACTTCAGACTGTGGACAACCCTATATTATATCTGGTTCTTAGGGTTCATGTCTAGAGGACTACTTTTGTACACGATTAGGGTGCATTTACATTAATAAATGTATTTTTTGGTTCGCAAAATGCGGATTCCAAAAAATAAGGATGACATCCATAAGACGTCCGTGTTGCATTGTTTTGGTTTTTTTGTAACAATGCCTATTTTTGTCCACAAAACAGACAAGAATAGGTCATGTTCTATGTTTTTGCGGAATTCACATATGAATGCAGACAGCACACAGTGTACAATCTGAAATTTTTTGAGGCCCCATTGAAATGAATGTGGATCAGATGAGGAGCAAAAATATGGTCGTGTGAATGGGGCCTTGTGTGAATGTAAAGTAACATCACACATTTTTTGTGAAGCCACATTGGCTCAGATTTACATATGTATCTGTTCAGCTAGCCCCTGAGGAGCCAGTGCAGAGGATGGTAGTGGCTCTGATGAGATGTTGTGTCATGAGGTACTTCCTCAGGCCATGGCTTCCTGTGGATTAGTGCAGTGGAAAGATGATTTAATGACTGAGGCCTCTAGTAAAAGAATAAAAGTCTTGCTTTACTCAGTGCAAAGTATAACGTGTAATACATCAAGCAGTAGTTTGGAAAAAGTACAATTTCTATCCACAGATGACGAAGTATGGTGATTGGCAAAGTGGCAGATGAAGGCACCTCTGATATTCTATTTCGCTCATGACTCTCCCTTGAACTTCTGGCTAACAGCTATAAGCTGGCACTTGTGGGTATTTGTGTACACTGTGTGATGCAGGCTTTGAGTTGGTCCGGCCTGGATGTAATCTAGGTTATAGGTATCTAAGCCGTAGTCCCTAACGTGCAACAGGGTCTGTAAAGCTGTGACTTGCTGGTCACTCTGCTATCAATGCTGTAGCTTCTAGAAAAGCTGTATATTGGCGTTTCTTGGAGTAGTGATCAGGAGAATTGATTCTGAAGCTGCTCCCTACGACCCTTGGAGCAAGAGTAATCAAATGTGTTTCCTTACCCCTCACCCCACTGCATCTCCCCTCTGTAGGCTGCAACGGGGACAAGCCTTCCTAGCATCACCCGCGATGCTAAGGGAGGGGGTTTCACAATATCAGACCACAGTTTATACACCACTGCTCTACAATGTAGTACTTGGACAAATGTTTGAAGTATAGTCACATACCTCAATGAGATCTGCTTAGATATAGTTAGAACTTAAAAAGGTTTTCCAGGTTCCTTATAACTGATGAGCTACCCTCAGGTCATTAATATCCCATCAGTGGGGGTCTGATACCCTCACACGCCCACCGGTCACCTGTTCCCTGCAGCCTCCGACACGGGAACTAGCACTTTTATTGGTACTGGAAGCACAACTCCATTCAAACTATAATGGCTTTGCCAGGTTACTGCAGCTTAGCTCACATTCACTTCAATGGTACCTGAGCTACTATGGACACCTTTGCTGGCAATTTTTATTATTATTACTAGCAGATTCATCTAATTCATCTATTTCACTTAATGTTTCTGTGTGTTGTTAAAAGATATTGACAGTATCCCCCATAACAGTGACCTCTACATCACTGCAGTTTTTCCACCAACAGATTGAGATCTGGTGGACTTGGCAGTTAAATTCAACAGAAACACAGAGTCGTCTAGGTAAACCTCTTGATACATTGTGTCACAGACACTTCTGAGGAGAAGAGAGGACCCAAAGTTTAAAGTCTGGAGAACCTTCGGTTGATATAAGGTAAATCTTACTTGCAAGTAATTTTATAGCGGGACGCCGCTATCTACTTCATGTTCAGCGGGACGCTGCTGTAATGAGAAGTGGGACATAATAATATTTGATTGGACTGCACCAATACCCAGATGTTTATACCAAATTTGGACTGAACAATTGAATTTGAGATTTTATTTTATGATTGTCGATATTTGCACTATATTGTTCTGAGCCCTTGTGTAAATCGATTATTTTTATTCAATATTATCAAATATTTTATTCAATGATATCAAATATTTTATTGATTCATCCATTGATTATTACAATTGACTGGTTTGAGCAACATTATTCACAATAGTAATAAAGATATTAAATTGTACCACATGGTCAGGATTTCTTGAGTGCCCTGTTACACTGTTTAATATTTGTATTGGCTAATGCAGGTCATATTTTAGGAATATCTCCGGAACGGTACGTCCTAGAGAGCTGAGACCCCCACAAGATTTCTTTCCAGGTAGCAAGGGATGTGTATACCAAGTTTCGTTGAAATCGATGGTTGCGTTTTTAAGTGATCGCGGAACATACACACATACATACATAAGTCCTTCTTTATATATAAAGATTATTATTATTATTATGACATTCTACTCATTTTGAGATAATAATCATTTTTCAGTTGGTCTTTATTAAAAAGTTTCAGTCATTTCCCAGTATAAATACATAGCTTCTGTGTATTTGCAGAGCAGCAGGCTTTCTGAAGCACTTATCTCTGAACTCCTGACAGCTAAACACTTATTTAAGCCATATTGTTCATTCATATCAGTTTGATAAGAATTGAGCTGGAATAATTGTTTATGAGCTGTCAAGAGTTCAGAGATAAGGACTTCACATGAGCCGTCAGTGTAAACAGAAAGCCTGCGGCTCTGCGACACAGAAGCTGTGTTTATACTTTTAGGGGGGTTCACATAAACAATTTAATTTCCATTATAGCATTCCGTTGTACCATGCCTATAAAGGAAAATAACTTAATTGCTATAACGGAAACCAAAAGGAACACTGTCCGTTTTAATCCGTACTAATATAGTTGAATGGAGAATAAATAACGGAAATCAGCATTCTGTCTGGACAGAAAAAAAAGTCCTGTCTAAGGCTACTTTAACACTAGCGTTTTAGTTTCCGGTATTGAGATCCGTCATATGGGCTCAATACCGGAAAAAATGCTTCTGCTTTGTCACCATTCATTGTCAATGGGGACAAAACTGAACTGAATCTTTTTGTGGGAGGTGAAGTGACCCAAAACGGCAAATCGGCCATTTTTTACCTTTCTTCCGTTTTACCATTTAAATGTGGGAAAAATATTTTAATACTTTAATAGTACGGGGGTTTTCACACGCGGCAGTACCCATGATGTGTATTTTTTATTGTTTACTTTTTTATTTACATTTCCATCAACCAAGTTCGCTCTAAACCCCAGACCCCTGAACCCCACAACCCGCCACTAGTGAAGCAGAGGGTTAGAAAACTACCTAGTGTTCCTTCTATACAGTGACACCCAAGGCACTCTGCCTCCAGTACCTAGCGGCATACATGGCCCCAGCTATATAAATATTTACATAAATCCCATTCAAGTCAATGAGATAAATATAAGTACATATTTAGATAATATTGGTGCACTTTATGCCTCAATACACATCAGGTTGTGAAAATCATTTGAAAATCATATTGGTGCTTTTAAATATCTGCCTCTGCGGTAGTACTGTTAAATAACCACTAGATGGTGCTACAAGCATTTAATGCTTATTAGAAACCTGCAGAAATTTCAGTTCTTCAAAGAAACATATTATACATAGATCACAAAATGTCATTACTCATTTATTCCTTTAATTAGACCTATGAACATTACAAAACTAAATCTGTAGATGTATAAGTAGTTATTATAAAAAATAACATTAACATGAAGTAAAATTCACAGACTAACACCCTCATGCACACAACCGTATTTTCCATCCGTATGCTATTAGCATTTTTTTGTGAATTGCACACGAATCCATTAGTTTCTAGGGGCCCGCCCGCAAAAAAAAGGATCTCATCCGTGTGCTGTCCGCATCCATATGTCCATTCGGCCTCATGCACACGACCGTTGTGTGTTTTGTGGTCCGCAAATCGCAGATCCGCAAAACACGCATGGCGTCCATGTGCATTCCGCAATTTGCAGAACGGCATGGACAGCCTTTAATATAACTGCCTATTCTTGGCCGCAAAGCGCGGACAAGAATAGGACAGGTTATATTTTTTTTGCGGACCACGGAACGGAGCAACGGATGCGGACAGCAGACGGAGTGCTGTCCGCATCTTTTGCGGCCCCATTGAAGTGAATGGGTCCGCTTCCGAGCCCCCAAAACTGCCGCTTGGATGTGGACCAAAACAACGGCCCTGTGCATGAGGCCTTACTTAAATTATAGAACAGCTCAGAAAAAACAGCTAGGAATGTTGCAGTTGGTGAGAAAAATGTGGATGGCACATGGAAGGTGTGTGTATTTTTGGGATCTGTGGTTTGCAGACCACAATAAGGGCACAGTTGTGTGCATGAGGCCTAAAAGTGGCAGAAGTGTATTTACACAAAAGATTTAGTGACTCATGTGAAAAAAATGGCTAAAATGGTATACAAATTATTTGGGTATAATGTGTTCTTCTATACCACATGACTGGCGGCCAATGTCTCTAATTGAAAGTATAAGCAGATTATAATTGTATTTATTCCTCTGAGTCTAAAAATCCCTTTGATGCTCGGATTACTATCAATATATCCCCTCCCCCCACACGTTGTTTAATGCAATCTGAAAGCACATACAGTATATATAGCAGGACTGTGTATCCATATGCTACCTGTGGTTAACAGTGTGGATAGTGACACACAGGCACCAAGAACATAGGTAGAACCATAATTTGTCAAGAAAAGGGTCGTAGCTGTTGATAGCTGTAGCATTAGGAGTAGTCATGTGAGAAAAAACGGAATGTGGGCACTTTAAAGGGCATCTGTCTGTAGATTTGTACCTAGGAAAATGGCTGACCTGTTACCTGTGCGCTTAGCAGCTGAAAGCGTCTGTGCTGGTCCCATGTTCATACTGTATGGGCCCACATTGCTAAGAATAAAAGTTTTAAAATATGCAAATGAGCCTCTAATAGCAACGGGGACATTGTTGTTACTCCTACAGGCTCAGCTCTCTCTTCTGCAACTGCTGTGCCCTCTGCACTTTGATTGACAGGGCCAGACATGTGATCACGTTATCCTGCCTGGCCCTGTCAATTAAAGTGCAGAGGGCGTGGCAGTTGCAGAGAGAGCATAGCCTCTAGGTGTAATGTCAATGCCCCGTTGCTCCCAAAGGCTCATTTGCATATATAAAAACTTCATTTTTCTCAGCATAGTGGGCACATATGAATATGGAACCAACACAGATACCTTCAGCTTCCAAGTGCACCTAATGTCAGTAACAGCCAGGCCCATGCCGCTAATCGGGTGAGTACAGCTCCTGCACCCGTCCGATCAGCTCGCCGTACCTGTACAGCACTGGGACTTGAGTCACATCACGCAGCCCTGTACAGGTACGGTGCTGGTATCCTACGGGTTAAACTGCTTGGCCCAAAACTTTACTTGGTGGTAGGAAGGTACATCATCACTATATACAGCAATCATCCTTTCATGGATTTCTTTAGGCTTCTTTTCTTCCTTTGTAAGGAATTTAATCACAGAACAAAGTTCCAAATCCCTCACTTTCTTGGGAGCCCGCACTGTACTGCACTTGCCATATTGTCACTTCCAGTGCTTTCATCAGACTGAACTGTTACTTTGTGTGTTGCATGTAGAGACATGTCTCAACCTGTACAGACAAGCTCAGCTTTCTAACACTGACAGAACATGCTAGGGTAGATAACTTATTGAACACCCCTTGTACATAAGTGAAAAAAGATCAGGAGAGTCCAAACTGAAAAAAAAAAAAAAAAGCACCGGGAAGACATACATGAGGGAAGGAAATACATAATAATAACTGTTAAAAAACCAAAGTAATGATAGAAAACCACTTTAAGCAAGTATTGTGCCTGTTTGTTTCTGCTCAGCTCTTCTCAGAGCTGAGCGGGTGCGGTACCGGCTTACGGAAAGGCAGAGGTGATTAAAATGAAGGGACAAAGTGCTCAGAAAAAACAGCTAGGGATGTTGCAGTGGGTGAATGAATTTTAATGTTTGCCTTGAATTGGAGGAAAACGCGTTCTTCTGTTCTCTGTTGCTGTTGATTTTATTTCCTAAAGAAGGGAAACAAAAATAAATGTACATTATGAAGCAGACTCTATATTTCATATGCTGAATAAAGACATTTTACATCATAATTCAGTTTTAGAAAAATTACAATAATGCCGCAGCTTGAGATAGGAAGACTTATAACTGCTACCAGGCTACTATCCCCAGCCTGCACAGTGCTAGCCCAGCTTCACTATTGGAGACAGAATAGATGCTCCAAGTACAACCTTTGGTGTAAAGACGTCAGGCAGTGTGTAGAGGTGAGGGCCTTTTGCATCCCTTAACATATTAATCAGGGTTTTCCAAATATACATTTCATTGGAAGATAGAATCTTAGTAGTATGCTCCTTAGGCCTCATGCACACAAACGTATTTTGTTTCCGCGTCCGTTCCATTTTTTTGCAGATAGGATGCAGACCCATTCATTTCTATGGAGCTGTTAAAAAAATGTGGATAGTCAACCGTTTGTTTTCCGCGTCCGTTGTCCGTGGTTCCATTCCGCAAAAAAAAATAGAGCATGTCCTATTCTTGTTCGTTTTGCGGACAAGGATAGGCATATACAATGGATCCACAAAAAAAAAAAACGGATGCCACAATTTGCGGACCGCAAAACACATGCAGTCGTGTGCATGTAGCCTGATACCTATAGAAACAGACCTTGAGGCATGATGGAAGAATGGGCTTGTAGGAAATAGAATATTAGGAAAATACCTACCGTTGTGCTGACCTTCAGTTTTCCTGTGATAATACTGGGATCAGACTCTTGGTTTTGCTCATAGACTGGTAACACCGGAAGCTTTACACTTTGCAGCTGCATACAACATAGAGTCATAGTGTTACATTTCCACCCTATGTGCATCTATAGGTTTGTAAATATCAGGTCATCCTTCTATGTATCTATGTACAGGTAAAACTCGAAAAATTAGAATATTGTGCAAAGTTCATTTATTTCAGTAATGCAACTTAAAAGGTGAAACTAACATATGAGATAGACTCATTACATGCAAAGCGAGATATTTCAAGCCTTTATTTGTTATAATATGGATGATTATGGCTTACAGCTTATGAAACCCCAAAGTCACAATTTTGAGGTACCCTTTGCTCAGGGGATATGGATTAATTAGCTGACTAGAGTGTGACACTTTGAGCCTAGAATATTGGACCTTTTCACAAAATTCTAATTTTAAGCTGCATTAATGCAATTCCTTTTAATTTGCATTACTGAAATAAATGGACTTTTGCACGATATTCTAATTTTTCGAGTTTAACCTGTATACGGTGGGTCTCACAAATTCCTTCTCTCTGATAAATTTAACAACCACAAACTGATGTCCTCATTTTACAAAGGATTTTCTGAACAGACATCTCCTTTTGATATTTAACAGTTCTTTGTACACTTCTATATCTCCCACAGTCCTTGAAAAGCACCTGTAACCTCTCCTGATTTGTCTGTTCTAATAACTACCTGCATCCCTCATGTAGTAACAAATTCGGGGCATCTTTTCTTATGTTTGTTGTGCCATTCCTATATTATTCCTTCGAGAAGTTAATGAATAAATTGCCATGAGTCTTCAATAAAGGTCCATCAGGGTATTATCAGCTAGGGTTGTGTCCCTGCACAGTCTGCCATTGGTAGCAATGACTGGATAGTGTCAGACAGTGCAAGGGCACAACCCAAACTGGTAACACCTAGTTAGACCTTTATTGCAGACTGCTGACACTTCATTCATAAACTTCTAGTAGGGATAATAGAGGAATAGTACAACAGTGAGTCAACAGAATAACTGCCCCAGAATTGTTATTAAATGGGGAAGGAAAGCAGTTACTTAAACAGACAGAGGAGACAGTTCCTCTTTAATTGCCACTATTTCTGACCTGACCTAATTTGTATTATCTGTACATTAGACCCCAATTACATATGATTTAGATGATTTGATGTAATTGAAATCATAGAGATTTTTGTGGCAGTGTGTAAATGAAAAGCATATACAGTGACATGTAAAAGTTTGGCCACCCCTGGTCAAAATTACTGTTACTGTGAACAGTTTAGCAAAACATTTTTTTACTTTCATATTTTACATTTTTCAAAATAACAAAAAAAAAGAGCCTGAAGCAAAACTTTGGGCACCCTGCATGGTTAGTACCTTGTAGCACCCCATTTGGCATGTATCACAGCTTGTAAACACTGGTTGGTGCAGTCAATAACCAGTTCCGTTGGTTGCAATAAAGTCTTTCTTTACCAGATTGAGTACATGCACACCTTCTTCCTGTAGTCCTACTCAGACTAAACTCACTAATTAGGGGGCAGAGTCGGTCTATCACCCTGGTAACCTAGCCCATCTGCCAATGTTAACCATATGTTGCCCATACACTGCTATTAGATATACACAGTGCATAGAAGTAAGTGCTTTAACAACAAATTACAACATTTTTGTTAACATTAAATGTTAACATTAAATGTTAACATTACATTTTGTTAACATTAAACCCTTTTTAGCAGTAATAAACCTTTTTGCAGAAGTTGTTTGGGGCACTGCATTGCCACTGTTACTACCCCTGCACAGCCGCAGATCCCCTGCCTTGTCCATCATGTTTCTTACTGTACTGCTACCGCTACTACAACCCCTACACAGCTGCACATCTCCTGCCGTGTCCATCATGTTCCATACTGTACTTCTACTCCTGGGAATCCTAACTTGTACAGTATAACAAATCTGAAACTTCTCCCAAAAAAGCAATAATTTTTGATGGCTTTTGTAAAAAAAAATAATAATAGCTTCTTCACTTTTCACTTTCTTCACTTTATGCAGAACAGACATACGGCTGCGGAAAGCGTACGGATCAGGTCCAAACTAGGCAATAATACATTTGCTTCTTTATATTACCTTAGATATGGGCATTGTACTTAATATTAATATTTAATAAAAAATGAAAGCTTATTTTAATTTTGTTCAGTTCAGTTAAAGAGGTTTTTTTTCTTTTTCTTTGTACAGGTGTTATAGGGCACCATACCAAAATTAGTGTACCCCCCTACACACACACACATACCAGCAAGATTTCTGAATTTAAATATTTTTTATTAATAAAAAAATAATTGGAAAAAGTGAAAAGGTGCTTTATTAACTCCTTAGTAACCACCTGTAGACCTTTTTGCAGCAGTCACTAAGAGGCTTGGACTAGGAAGCCACCTTTTTATGGCGAAATTTTAGCCCAAGTTAGTGCCAAAAGAAAGCACTAAAGCTCCATGCCCTGGGGGCTCGGGACAATGATCAGAGTCCATAACGAGCAGTCTCTGATCACTTAATCACTGAAAATGCCAGCATACTCACTCAGTTAGCCAAAGAGAGCCATGTCCATTGGCTCTAGGGACTGACTGGGGGTCAGAGAAGCTTCAGTCAGTTAATATGTTGCTGCAGCTCACACTCAGACAGCGCAATGCTGCTGTCTAAGTGTGAGCTGCTGAAAGGGAGGACATCCCTGCGTCTGTCCAGGCCCTGTGATGGACAGAGGACAGGGAGCCAGAAATCCAGACTGACCAGCCACCCCCCCTCCCCCCCATTGTTGCTCCCCTTCCTGTAAAACAAAATGGCACTCTCATGTGCAGTAATTTACAGCAGCACAATAACAATCAAGGACTACTACTATTGGTCCCTGATCATGTGATCTCCATGAGCTACCATGGAGAGCACATGATCATAAGGGTATATTACTAATGCAGCCAGGACATGGGCTGTGTGTCTCTCACCTCTCAGTGCAGTGGAGAGGGAGATCAGACTACTGTCCTGGCTGTTCACGTTACAGCAAAACAAAACATAAAATCAGACAAATCAGACCAATCAGTTCATAAACTGTCCATCTGTAACTGTCAGTGGACATAAATTACTGTATATCCATTAATATCGGTAAGTGGGTGTCCGTTACTATCCTTCTGTTACTATTGGTCAGAGGGTGTCCATTACTAGGCATCCGTTAGTGTCCATCCATTACTGTTGTTCGTTGGGCGTTCATTATTAAGTGTCCGATACTGTCTGTCCACAACTGTCGTCATTGGGCATCTGTTACTAGGTGTCCGTTACTGTCCATCATTGGGTGACAGTTACTGTCCATAACACCATTACTTTGTACACCTTTTTGTTAAAAAAAAGTAAAATTATTTTCCTTTTTTTTTTACTTTGTAACAAAAAAAATTGCCTGAAGGGTATATAGTGCGGAGCAGGCATGAGTTTATATCCTCCAACAGTTCAGTTAATGAACCAGACATGGCTTCAGAGGCAGAAATATATTCAGAAAGTGGTAACTCAAGCTCCGCTTCTATCACCGGAAGCCATAGCCCTATGGTGGTAGAAGAAGTCATCACGTTCACAGCACAGTGATGTCATTTTCACAGCATGCAATTTTGCAACCTCATTTTTCCCCCTGTTCCCCAATTTTTATCAACTCCACAAATAAATGAGGAGGTCACAAATTTTACCCCCTTTTTTTTTCAGGAATTAATTGTCCAGCAACCTATCCTTTATGTTACACAGTTTGCTGTACAAAAGCCGACAATGTGGACCCCCACAAGTGTACCTGAAATTATACATTTTTGTCCATTACCCTTATCCTACGGACATAGTAAAAAAAAGCCATCCGAAAGCATGATGAGGCCCTAATGCAGTTTATGAATTTTTCAGAAAATACTCCCCCCCCCCCCCCAGAACTGACCCAGCTTAGGATTTGCTAAATAAATTGAGGCCTTTAATTGCCCTCCTTTGGAATTCATTTTTAAAATTATGCACAAGATTTCAGAAAAATAGGCAGATAACTAAGATAGATAAAGCAAGTCCATACCGATAATAGTCAGGAATAGCTGCTAACTAGCAACTAATCCAGCTGTTTTACCGGAGAAGTGGCCTTGATTGGTTAGATCTGAGTCTGAGGCATTGTATGTTGAGTTTAGTTTTAACTTACGATGGGTCAGAAAAGATCATTGTACGTTGAAAATATTGTATCCTGAGGCCATTGTATCTTGAAAGATCACTTGCACTTGAAACCACAGCAATTGGCTACAATCAGTTAAGTAAGCCAGAAACAGTGCCACCAACGGGCAAATAAAGCATTACACAATGCTTATTGAAATCAGTGGGCTGTCTATAATGCACAATGGCTTATGAGTTATGACACCCAGAGTGAGAGATTCTTTGTAGCCACTTTCTGCTTAGGCTAATAGATGAGAATCCTGAATGAGGATATTTATGTCAATTGCACCAAAAGCATATAGCGAGCACCAATTTCATATCTTATGTTTTTGATCTTTTTAAGCAAACCTCAACATTTTAAATAGAAATGAGTATGGTTAAGAGGAGTTAGAAAATGCACCATTTTTAGTACAAAATATTGCAGTTATACGTTATGTATGTGAGGTGCCATAATAAAGGGTAAACATATCTAACATAGGCAACATTTAAACCAATTGGTAAGTCAAAATGAATTAACAAAAAAATACTACATTCTCTTTTATAAAAATAAAGTTATACTTTCATTACATATTGTATGTCAATATTTCAATATTATCAATAAATTCCATATTTTAGAATGAAAACCAACCTTGGGAGATGACAGAGCTTTAAAATATTTCATGTCAACAGCTGATCCTGCAAGAGACTCCTCATTCATTGGTGCATCTAATTTTTTTGTTGACTTGAATCTGAGAATTTTTATTCAATAAAGCACAATATGTCAAAGAATAACATTACAAGACTATAAAATCCTCCAACATTAATAATAATTGCTATAATTATATAAATAGCATGTTACAAAAGTTCAACTAGGGAAGTGGAGAGACTGTAAGGGAAAGGAAGGGGAGGGGAAGAAAATGTGAATAAAAGGAAGGGATGGTGGTAAGGGAGGAAGTAAAAACACAACCAATCAACCATAAAAGGTAAAAGACTCGTCCTTGCCCTAAAAGGCGACCAGAATGACCCAACATTCAAACAAACATTCTGTTACATTCATATGTGATTTATTTGAAGTTCGCTCTCTGATTCCAGATCTCTGGTTCCTCATTGTATGGATGTGTAGGTTTACTTATGCATAAAGGCCTAAACAGCAGTATGCAGCATATGTTCATGTAGAGTTGTATGCATGTCTAAACATACACAGCAATAAACTGGGAACCCCAAAATCTCAGTTTAAGAAGCAAACAGTGAATGACTGTTAATTTAAAAAGGTGAAGCTCGTTAGTGCTAAGGCAAAAAACCCGTATCATGTTTTGTACCAGTCTTAAAGGAAAGAGGGACTGATGACATAGTTGTAGCTAGGCTTTCCTTCACCCAAGAAAAAAATTCTGATAGCTGTCCAGACCTGTATCTAAATATTTTGACCAAGGTACAGTCACTTGTTGGTAGCCTCGATGCCCGCTTGTTAGTGCTAGTCAGAATCAAACTCCCCCCCCACCCCATATTCTCCTCTGCATATAAACAGGATATTGGTAAACTACCCTCCATATGGACATATCAATCATTCTAAATGCATCATTCAACACGTAAGATCCTAACAAAGTGTTTTCCTATATTACATACAAAAAGTTTACCTATCATGGTCATAGATCAGAGGATATTCATAGTTCTTCTTCTTTCCTAATATGTTTAGCTCTGATTTTGTCTGAACAGACGTCTCAATTATGTCACATGGTAGAAAATAATCCTTCTCATTGGTTAATTCAAAAACTCTCTTCTGTCCAAAGTATCCAATATAATGTCCATTTGAAGCACACCAGAGTCTACATGTAAAACATTAATAGGTTTTGTAAAATATGGATGCTCAGCATTAATAATAGTTTAAAGAAAAGTGATCAGATGTAAAAGAAACTCAGCTACCTAATAGATCCATCAGCAGACGCAGATACCACAATACTTGTGTTGTCCTCATAACACAGGTCAGTTATTTTGAGCGTATGGGCTCTCCAGCAAAGGTGCTGCTTTAATGTCTGCATGGAAAAGATTATTATTTGGGTGGAAAGCAGATACATAAAATGTCAGGTTTACCTGTGCAAATATCCATAACTTAAAGGGAGTCTGTCATCAAAGTTTCACCTTTTTAACCCTTCCCATAGCTCCACGATTGCTCATAAAGGTAACGTTTTTATTAACTGTAAGGCTGCTAGAAAGCTATGGGAAGGGTTAAAAAGGTGAAACTTTGATGACAGACTCCCTTTAATTAAAAAAGATGGGCAAACTTTACAGATGTAGGAGTACTTTCCCCTCACAAGAGCTCTATTCTCAACTATTATTGACCCAACATGATTGTGCTCCTCTAACCATGACCTTCACCCACAGGCTTTAGTAGTCAAAATGATCTCAGCCAGAGAGGTTCAAACAGCAGCATTCACCAGTAATATATCATTGTGCTTTTATTCCATCACGATCAGTAGAAAATACTCTAAGCATGTACAAAGAGGCAGTGGCCATTTTGCATATTTGTATGTTTCCTTGTGCCTGAGAATATGCATGGGAATATGCAAAATGGCCATCACCTGTTTGCACACGTTGGTTATCTGTAACAGTTTTACTCAATGTAAAGTGAGCTGACTGACACAATTTTTTTCCCCAAAAATGAATAAATGTGAAGTACAGTAGTAGAAACAAATTCAAAAGAAATATCTGAACTTAAGCCACATCCTTATTTAGATCTTAATTGGATCAAAATCAATCATGAATGATATTATAAGCTTTCTGATAAGCCGTTTTCTGAGACCCCAATAATTTTAGATAACATGAAGGATTATTATAGAAATAAAAGAACATTTACTTACCTGTTCAAGTGATGACAACCCCAACTACTCCACACCATTACTGCAGCCAGTCACTGGCCTCAGGGGACACATGGGGTGGTCATCAGCATCATCGCTGCTGAGAGCTTTGAGCTACAACAATGACCTACCCAACTAGGCCAGTGAGGCCAGGGACTGGCTGTAGCCATCAGGTGGCACAGTTGGGGATGTCACTGATGCACTGGCAGAAACAAATACCAGAGAAGAGATACTGGAACAGGGGCGGAGCAGGTAGGTGCGTAAGTCTTCTTTTGTTATTTATTTTTAAAAAAATCCTTGCTGTTACCTAACATTTTGGGGTTCTTGTGAAACTTCTTTAATCATGGATCTTGATTTATGCTTGTCTTTCTGTCATTTCTAACACCAGATTGCTGTCTTACCACTGATCCTAGTTGATTGGACTCTTCACCGTTGAGAAGCCTCCATATTATGACATAGCCCTCTGGAATATATTGAAGATCAAACAAAAGCATAATTCGAGTTACATTCAAAAATATTTTTAAACATTGTTTCCATGCACATTGAAGGGGTTAATAACCGTACTTATATGTATATTATAGAGACTGCATATCTAATAATCTCATCAATATTTCTAGTGCAATGCAGATAATATAGCATCTGCTGCTGAGAGTTCAGTTTGACAAGGGTGCCTTATCAGAACACATGTTTTATTGCAGCTGTTGTCTGTCGCCCTGTAAACAGATTACAAGTTGGCACAAATGGCTGACAATTTTGAAGAACAATGGTAGGGATAGGGATTTTGGAATCCATTTCTTGCTATGTTATATTCCCATGACTGCCCTAATACGCCACCCTGTTCTATTAAACGAATCCTGTTCCCAACTTCTGTTAAATGAGTGATCTCATTTCATTTTTCCATCCTGTACACTGCTCATATCCAGGGGCTATGGCCACTGCTGCAGCGCACATACGAGGCGGCTGGGACGGGAGCTGCTGCCCATGCATACCTATGGGAGCTCCCACAGACCCGGCCACCAGAGAGGTACTTTTTCCTATTGTATGCAAGCACGGCCACTGCTGCTGGATTACAGGGTGGTCATAACCCCTAGAAACGAGCAGTGTATAATGCAATGTAAAAATGAATCCAGCCAGCAAAGGAAGCAATATGGATAATAACAATACATTAGTAAGTGCCTTGTATTAACTTTCTGTACATGATAAATGCCATTTGCTGAATGGAGACAACCCCTTTAATAGAAGCATCCTACACCTTATCTTTGATTGGAGGACACTTATATTCCCTACACTTGAAGACATTATGCATTTAATATACTTAATATTGAATTTAATATACTTGTACACAATAGAGTTTATTATTTTATTCACCCGTGCAGTGGCATGCCCAGGGGGGGGCAGGGGGGCGCTCCGCACTGAGTGCCGGCTCTCAGGGAGTGCCAGAGCCTAGAAGCAATGAGTGCTTCCATCAATATAGATGGAAGCGTCATTGCAGGAGCTCAGCTCCCTGCGCTCTGTCTCTCCCGCACAGAATGGTGAAGCAGGAAGACTTCTCCCTGCTCCACCATTCAGCCTGCAGGCACTGATCGTGCTACCGGACAGTGTGGGCGGAGCCTGCAGCCCGGAAATCTGCATAAGCTCCACCCACACAGTGCTGCAGAGCGATCTGTGTCTGTAGGGGAGAGAGGACTGTGAGCTTCAGAAACGGGACAAGGTGAGAAGTTACTGTTTGTTTGTTTTTATTTAACAGAGGATATTTCTACCATGGTGGGAACACAGAGGGCAGAATTACTACAAAGGAGGCACAGAGGGCATTATTACTACTACAAAGGGGGCACAGAGGGCATTATTTCTACAAAGGGGGCACAGAGGGCATTAGTACTACTGCAAAGGGGGCACAGAGGGCAAAATTACTACAAAGGGGGCACGGAGGGCATTATTACTACAAAGGGGGCACAGAGGGCATTACTACAACAAAGAGGGCACAGAGGGCATTACTACTACAAAGAGCATTACTACTATAAATGGGATACAATGGGCATTATAACTATGAAGTGGGCACAATGGGCATTACTACTGTGAAGGAGGCACAGTGGGCATTATTACTATGCAGGGAACACAATGGGCATTACTACTATTAAGGGGGCACAATGCGCATTACTACTACGAAGGTTCACAATGGGCATTACTACTGTGAAGGAGGCACAGAGAGCATTACTTTTGTAAAGTAGGTGGGCATAACTGTTATGGGGCACTGAGTGGTCATTATTACTATGAAGGGGCACAGAGGGCATTATTACTGTTATGGAGGCACAGTGAGGGCATAATTACTCTGAAGGGGCACAGAGAGGGCCTTACAACTGTGAAGGGGCACAGATAGGGCATTACTACTTTGAAATGGGCACAGAGAGGGCATAACTACTGTGAGGGAGGCACAAAGAGGGCATTACAACTGTGAAGGGGGCACAATGAAGGGATAAGTACTTTAAAGGGGCACAATTTGGGCATAACTACTGTGAAAGTTGCACAGTGAAGGCATAACTACCTTGAAGGGGCACAATATGGGCATAACTACCATGAGAGGGTACATATCTGGACAAAACTACTGTGAAGGTTGTACAATGAGGGCAATACTACTGTAAGGGGGTACAATTTTTTTAAAGTATTGGTGGGGGGTGTGAGAGAAAGAACCTGCCCCGGGTGCCAAACACCCTAGGCACACCACTGCACCCGTGTGACTAACAGTCCATTCAATTCTAATATGTTGATCTTCAACATGTATGGGACAGACTAGTTAGGATCCTCATCTAAATACAATACTGACAGAAGGCTTACTTTTGTGAACTGACTGTGAGGACCAATCATGTAAATTTTTAGAATTCATACCATAGTATAATTAAATGGTCAAACTACAGAAGGCGGCACCTACCTCTATTACCAGCTAAGATAATCTTACTGGACTTATTTGCACAAAGCACTGTCAGGGAAATAGGAGGATGCTTTGTATAAGGTAGTAACTTCGTTATCAAGTCTCCCTGGAAAAAGATAAATATAATATGCTAGTCAATTTAAACACAAACATGCGGAAATAGATACTTTTTTGTGCTCCCATCATCAAAAATAAAGAAAACCAACACTGTCTTATAGAAAGTTCCAGCAGAGTTGACCCTTTAAAACGTAACTTTTACTGATTTAGTCAAATAAAATAATACCACCTTTGTGATTCACCAGTGAAAAAAAACACTGTCTTATACACCAGTCAGCTTTAACATTAACCACCTGTGAATACTGTGTCACCAAAATCCCATGAACTCACACAAGAACTCTGAAGTTGTCTTGTGGGATGTGATGCTAAGGGTACTTTCACACTTGCGTTCTGAAGATCCGGCAGGCAGTTCCGTCGCCGAAACTGCCTGCCGGATCAGGAAATCCGTGTGCAAATGGATAGCATTTGTAGACGGATCCGGACGCGGATCCGTCTAACAAATGCATTGAAACATCGGATCCGTCTCTCCGGTGTCATCCGGAAAAACATTTTAGCATTTTTAAAGGTCTGCGCATACGCAGACCGGAAAACTGAATCCGTTTTGCCGAACACTTGGTGCCAGATCTGCCATTAATGCATTTCAATGGAAAATATTGCCGGATCTGGCATTCCGTCAAGTGTTCCGGAATTTTGGACGAAGAAAATACTGCAGCATGTTACAGTATTTTATCCGGCCAAATACCATAAGAGTGACTGAACTGGAGACATCCTGATGCATACTGAACGGATTGCTCTCCATTCAGAATGCATTAGGATAAAACTGATCAGTTTTTTCCGGTACTGAGCCCCTAGGACAGAACTCAATACCGGAAAACTTTAACGGAAGTGTGAAAGTACCCTAAGGTTTTAGCAGCAGATACTTAAAGGGACTTTGAAGTTTTGACCATGTCAGATTCTGTTCCTGCAAGAGCACTGAAGTGGAACATCACTGTGAAGTGCTCTCTGCATTGAGCTCCCCTCTGCTGTAGCATCCAACCAGGAGACTACTACAGCAGGTCAGAGGGTAGGGACTATGAAGCAGCTCAATGCAGGTAGCAGAGGGCAATTCACTATGAATCCCCACCTCCAGTGTACTTTCTGAAGCGGAATCTGACAGAATAAAACTTCATATTCATAATACTCATGGTAATAAAAAAACTTTCTTTTTCTTCTGCTAACCCCATCCCACTCCTAGTGCTGTCAGCAGTTTAGCATAGTCAAAATTGCTAATTGACCCTCTTTAAATCCTGTAAATTGTGAATTGGGGCCTCCATGGATCAAATATACAGTGGATATAAAAAGTCCACTGGTAAAGGTGTTATGGTCTGCTGAAACCAAGGTTGAACTTTTTGGCCATAATTCCAAAAGATATGTTTGGCACAAAAACAACACTGCACATCACCAAAAGAACACCATACCCACAGTGAAGCATGGTGGTGGCAGCATCATGCTTTGGGGCTGTTTTTATTCAGCTGGAACTGGGGCCTTAGTTAAGCTGGAGGGAATGATGAACAGTTCCAAATACCAGTCAATATTGGCACAAAACCTTCAGGCTTCTTCTAGAAAGCTGAACATGAAGAGGAACTTCATCTTTCAGCATGACAACAACCCAAAGCATACATACAAATCAACAAAGGAATGGCTTCACCAGAAAAAGATTGAAGTTTTGGAATGGCCCAGCCAGAGCCCAGACCTGAATCCGATTGAAAATCTGTGAGGTGATCTGAAGAGGGCTGTGCACAGGATATGCCCTCGCAATCTGACAGATTGGGAGTGTTTTTGCAAAGAAGAGTGCAAGAGTGTTTTTGCAAATCTTCCCAAGTCAAAATGTGCAATCATAATAGACTCATACCCAAAAAGACTGAGTTCTGTAATAAAATCAAAAGGTGCTTCAACAAAGTATTAGTTTAAGGGTGTGCACACTTATGCAACAATATAATTTTATTTTATATATTTTCTTCCCTCTACATAAAAGAATTCAGTTTGCTTTTCAATTGAGTTGTACAGTTTATAGGTCACATAAAAGGTGGAAAAAGTTCTGAAATGATTTATCTTTGTATCGTTTTTTTACATCACAGAAACTTGACATTATAACAGGGGTGTGTAGACTTTTTATATCCACTGTATATCAGTGTACCTTTAGTGCATATGACCCTGTTCATGGTTCACAAGTTTTTATTCCTTGGACCACTTTTGATAGGTACTAACCACTGCATACTGGAAACACCCACAAGACCTGCCAATTTAGAGATTTTCTGACCCATTCAGCTAGGCATCAGAATTTGGCCTTTTTCAAAGTTGTGCAGATTCCTACACTTTCCCTGTCCCTTTTCCTGCTTCCAACACATCTTCAAGAAATGACTTTTCACTTTCCCCCTAATACTGTATGTCCCACCCCTTGACAGGTTCCATTTCTCAAGATAATCCATATTATTCTCTCTTCCTGTCAGTGCTTTTAATGTTACCGCTGATCTGTGTACATGTGTGAACCTTGCCATACATGTAGAAAGTAAAATATCATTACCTTGTTATTCCACAAATAGAGGTATCCATTCTCATGACCTGAAACTATGAGCGGATGGACTGACTTGCCATTCATTGAGCAAGAATCATTTCCATGTGGCTCTTCATCATGTTCGTCTTCTAGTACAACATAGTATATACAATATTTGTTACTAGGCAGTAAGATACCACTCATCATATAAAATTATTTGTATCAACTGAAGTACACACCTTTAAGGATAATATTATGGCTCTTTTAATAAATTATATAATGGTTCTTTTCTAAATGTGGTTAGTATATTTAGAGGAGCGTAAGATAATTCACCTGTTTCTGAAATACGGTATTCTCCTAGTTAAAGGGATGACCTATCCTCAGGAAAGTCATCAGTATCTGGTGGGGGTTTGACTTTCAGCACCCCTGCTGATTAGCTCTTTCAAGACACCATGGCACAGTGGTGAGCGCCTAGGTCTCCTCACAGTTTACCAATCACAGCTCCATCCACTGGATATCCACTATGCTTGCTATCACAACTAAGCCTCATTCATTGAATGGGACTGAGCAGTGCCTAGGCCAGTGACGTCACGCTATTTGGTCACATGGCCTAGACGCAGCTTACCAGAGCAGCAGTCTCTTCAAACGGCTGATCGCCGGAAGTACTGGGAGTCGGACCCCACGATCACATACTGATGACCTATCCTGTAGATAGGACATCAGCATAAAAAACTCAGACAACTCCTTTAGGCATCTTGTGTATTAATTGACTAAATATTACTTTCTGTTGTGTGTTACCTATTAACATCTTAATGACACATCCAATTTTTTGTTCTTTTTTTTGTTTGTTTTGTTTTATTTCTTCCTCCCTGATTTTCAAGAGCCATAACTTTTTACATTTTTCATTTACATAGTCATATGAGGGCTTCTTCTTTTTGGGGCAGGTTGTATTTTAATGTCATCGTTTAATTTACCACATTGTATTGGAAAATGGGAAAAAAAGAAGTAAAATTGAAAAAATAACTTCTGTCATGGATTTTGGGGTTTTGTTTTTACAGTGTTCACTGTGCACTAAGGGCTCATGCCCACGAGCGTTGTTGTTTTGCAGTCTGGAAAGTGCAAACTGGCAAAACACGGATACTAGCCGTGTGCATAACGCATTTTGCAGAATGGGCCCATAATAGAACAGTCCAATCCTTGTCCGTAATACGGACAATAATAGGTCATGTTCTATTTTTTTTGCGGAACAGACATGTGGACACATCGTCACGGAACGCCCACTGAGTCATTTCTGTTTTTTACGGCCCCATTGAAGTGAATGGTTCAGCAAAAAAAATGGAACGGACAAAAAAAATGTTCATGTGCCTTGAAAATGACTTGACAACCTTAGGCCTCTTTCACACGACCGTTTTTTTTTTCGTTTTGCGGGCCGTTTTTTGTGTTCCGTATACGGAACCATTCATTTCAATGGTTCCGCAAAAAAAACGGAATGTACTCCGTATTTATTCAGTTTCCGTATTTCCGTTTTTCCGTTCCGTTGAAAGATAGAACATGTCCTATATTTGGCCGCAAATCACGTTCCGTGGCTCCATTAAAGTCAATGGGTCCGCAAAAAAAACGGAATGCATACGGAAATGCATCCGTATGTCTTCCGTATCAGTTCCGTTTTTTGCGGTACCATCTATTGAAAATGTTATGCCCAGCCCAATTTTCTCTATGTAATTACTGTATACTGTATATGCCATACGGAAAAACGGAATTGAAATGGAAACACAATGGAAACAAAAAAATGGAACAACGGCTCAGTGAAAAACGGAACGCAAAACACTGAAATCAACATACTGTAGTGTGAAAGAGGCCTTATTCTTTGGGCCTTTACAAGGCCCCAGGCTGTCAAAGAAACCAATCAAAGCCCCAAGATTTTGCAGTGGAATTCCGGTTGGAGGACAGAGGAAGTCCCCTCTCTCTGTCTAACTGCTCAGATACTGCTGTCGCAATTGGCTCTGGCATCTGAGTTTTATTTCCAACCCCAATATAGAATAAATGAACTCCGCAGCACATCCGAGTAGTGAAGAAGTAAAAGAAGCTTTAATCACCAAGCATGCTTGGTGATTAAAGCTTCTTTTACTTCTTCACTACTCGGATGTGCTGCGGAGTTCATTTATTCTATATTGTTTGGAGGTGGATCGCCGACTCAGCCGCTGGCACTCCGTCTGTACCTTTCAGACAGTGGTGCTGCCCACATTCCTTGGTCTATTTCCAACCCCAATAGAGATCTATTAGGGGGAACAGGATTTTGACGAGCTCTGTGCTGAGCTGTGCTTCATGCACAGCTTAGCGAGGAGGTTACTATGACATCCCTGGGAAGCCTCAGCAGGCCCCAAGCTGTCATGGTAACTGATCGGAGCCTGGCGATTTCACTGTGGGGTCTCTGATCGCAGCATTTGAGGGGTTAAATGATGGGGTTCAGCGTGATCATCGTTCCCCGTCATTGCGGCAGATGCCTGAGTTCTTATACAGCCAGCACCCACCGTGTATGGAGCGGCTCACCACAGCAGCTTGATCCATACAAATGCAGGTGCATAATGCTGTATATGTACGGCATTATGTGTTAAGGGGTTAATGGAAGAATGACAGTAGGGTGGTACTTGCGATTACAAGACAACCCGCACACTTGACAAGCAGATGACTGGAGGGGTGGCAGCACTCTGCTTACCAGACACAGAGCCATATACACTTTGTATCCGCTGTGCCTGGCATTGCAACCTGCAACACCAGGCATCTGCTCTCAATAAAGGGGACATAACAATCTTCAGATCGCCATGGCTTCTTTAGGCTAGTTTCACACTAGTGCTTGTTACATCTGACAGGCTGTTTGGCCAAGGGCTATTTGTCCGGCCGATTCTCGATATATTTGCCGTGTTGTGACCAGATCTCTGCTGGTCCCCATTATAGTTAATGGGGCCAGACGGCAACGCTGTAGCTTCCAGCAATGCCCAATACATAGGCATCCAGAAGGCTGCTCCCTGCCAGAACAGCCTGTTGGATGTAACAAGCACTAGTGTGAATCTAGCCCTAGTCAGTTAACATGTGGGGGCTGGCCATACACATAAGATTGCGGCCAGCCAAACAAGCATGTGTACTGGAAGTGGTTTATCTAGTTGAAAAAAAAGGATCAGATAGTACGGTAGATTGAAAACCGACTGCCTAGTGCTTATCTCCTGCAACATCTGCCATCAGAGGTGAATCGGGATGCCCCATACACATTAGATGGTCGACTGTTCCCACCGAAATCGGTGGGTTTGTGCTGACATACATCTAGTGTATATGGCTAGGTCCCCAACGATCATATATTAATCAATATCAAAGTCAAAGTATTAATCAATATCAAAGTCCCATGAAATAAATAAAATTTTAATATAAAGAAAAAAGTCACAAACTGTTATACCAATAACTTACAAACTCATGAATAACAATAATCATGTACAATTTGACAATAAAGTAGTTTACTGACCAGAACCTATTTCTGAGGTCTTCACATCTTTCTGCAAGTAAAAAATAAATTTGGGTTATGGCTTATCACTATGGAACGATCCATAGAAAGAGACTGACTAAAGAAATGAAATCTGTTACATACTGCATGCAATGATATCATTCAAATAAAATGTCTACTGTAAAATAAACCGTATTAACTATGTAACTATGCAACTATGTAAAAATAAAGAAAGTTGATGTCTGTATTAAAGGGTTTTGTCGGAATAAGTTGTTAGTGAAACTTCGATGTGTCAAAACTAATACTGGGAGTCACTGAGACCTCTGTAAATAGGTGAAGGCCACTTACATATCTGGAAGGTGGAAAGGAGACTAGCATACTGCCATAATACTGCCACAATAGTTCCCTGATAATACCACCATTCAGTGCCAAATAAAAGGGCCAAACTAGGCCAGCATCAAATAATAAAACTATACCAGAGCTAGTGCAATTACCTAAATCCTGAAAAAACATACAGTAAATAACACAAATACATTTAATCCATAGTGTACACACAGCTATGTCTATGAGGTGATCCAAAAACTGCTGCCTTACACAGTTTCAACGAATTTTTGCAGACAAAGCACTTTATAATTCCTCCATTTAAAGAACATATAGCCCCTCACACATGTACACTCAACAGGAAGTTCTGGGAGAGGGGCAGAGCTTAAAGGGGTTGTCTCACTTCAGCAAATGGCATTTATTATATAGAGGAAGGTAATACAAGCCACTTACTAATGTATTGTGATTGTCCATATCGTCTCCTTTGCTGGCTGGATTCATTTTTCCATCACATTATACACTGCTCGTTTCCATGGTTACGACCACCCTGCAATCCATCATTGGAGGTTGCGCTTACACACTATAGGAAAAAGCACTGGCCTCTCTGGTGGCGGGGAACGTTGGAGCACGCATAGGCCACCGCTGCGTTTTTTTCCTATAGTGTGAAAGCACAGCCACCACTGCTGGATTGCAGGATGATCATAACCCCTGTAAACAAGCAGTGTATAACAATGAAATGGCACAAAATAAATTATAATAATCACAAAACCATACATTATAGAAGGAGAACAATTAAAATAATGGTAGAGGCCTTTCCATAAACACCACCTGACGGACTGCAATCATCACCATTGATTGGTTTATATCTGTATATATTTCAGCGGGAGGGGGATTATTTTGGTAGGATTCGTATTCTGCAGTCCATATGGTGGTAACCCTGCCTTCCCAGAATCATGAAAGGCAAATCTGCCTAGCCATGACACTATGGACAATTATGCAGTGAAAGGAGGAATTATCACAGCATAACTGTAACTAGAAGATTCCATCCAACAAAATGGCCATTTTCACTATGTAGACAAAAGTCATCCAGACTAAACCCAGCCCCTTCCTCCTACACTTCCTGGCTCAGGTGCACTAGCATCATAGGGGGAGAGAGAGGTGGAGAAGTCATGGCTGCAGCCTGAGAGAACAGTGCACTGCTTTTCTGTTGTATTTTTTCTAGTCTGCAATTGTGATAGCTAACAAAACAAGAGCAAATAAGAAAGATACATAAGGAGATTATGTTACGTTTTGTTGGTAGTACTTTTTTGTGCTTGGATTCTGGATTTAGTGGCCCTTTAAGTTTAGGCCATGATGTGGATGATGGTAAAGGATCTCAAGTGTTGATGTTGTAGTCTTGCAAAGTTTGGGATCCACAAGTTTGAGATCACTAAATATGAATGTTGAATATTCTTCTAATAAAAGTGAACTTATTTATCTTGAACTCCTTACTTACTTTACATGTTGAAATTTCTTGGACCATAGTGTTTGCACTGTGGAGAAAACAGAGACCTCAGAATGTGCTCTATTTATTCATATGCTTGCTTTATTTCTTATAGCAATCTTAAAGGATAACTGTTGTATATTTTTTTTTTGGAGTATTGGATTGTGGTGATTAATATCACCTTTGTGGCCCTATTTCAACTTTTCACTGTGTATTCAATTACCCACATTTTTGTTCCCTGTACTGCCTACTTTTACCTGTGCTTAAAATAGGGTTGCTAGGCATGGTCCGTCTATCTGTTGATAGCGTGCAGGGTCACATTACTGACAGCCAGGGACTGTAAGTAAATTATTAAAGCCAGCTCCTCCCCAGCAGCTGATAACAGTGCCTGGGCTGTGTGCACTTGTCCCTGTCCCTGCGCTTGGCAGACGCTCCCTCACTCAGCAGAACAGGAGAATGCAGAGTTGGAGCAGCGCACACCAGGGAAGGGAGATCTGCCATCTGCTCAGTGTATAAATGGAAGCAACATGTGGTAAGAGGACCCCTTTGTGCTGCAGGAGATTAACCCTTTAGGGGGGAGGGCTCTGGTTACTGACACTTTTGGGGGGCTATTGTTACTGGCTAGTGAGGGCAGGCGGGATTAGCCTCAGGGTGAGGGCAGTGGCGGCGATCTTAACTGAATAGTGAAATTGAAGTTTTATGCAGACTGGTTGCTGAGGGCTGAATCTTATTAAATATGGGGTAAGTCAGTCTAATAGTAACTGATTCTGGAATATCATGTTATTAGTAACTACATACGGTATATGAAAATTAAAATTAGGGTCTAAATGTGACAGTTATCCTTTAATTAATTGCATCAAATGCAAAAGCAATATTTCCTGACAGGGGATCTGTACCAGTTAAGATGCCTCTCCCCACTATGTTTAGTTCATCTAGTCATATAGTGCCTATAGAGATGAATATAATCATCAGGGTAGGTTCACATATGAGGTTTTGAGGCAGATTTTCTTGCTTTTTAGCCAAAGTCCAGCAGAAAGGCAAAGTATAAGTCCTTCCTTTATATTTCCAATAACTTTCGTATCCACTTCTGGCTTTGACTGAAAGACCTGCAGGAGATGCTGCCTCATAAACCGGCTCAAAAAAGTCCATACCCTAAAAAAGTGTTGTGTCAAAGGAGTCTATTTTATCCCTACATGCTTAATACATTTTTCTTTTATTAAAGAAACTTTAGAAAAGAACTTTAGAAAATAAACTAGAGGTAAAAAATAATATACAAAAATTCTCAAAATTGCAGAACAGAGTAATGAGTTCAGGTAGCCTGTTCTGGTGTGCAACTGTAACCCCAAACCATATGCTGCCCGTGATTGGCTGCAGTGGTCATATATCCTAGTGTGAAAACATCATCACAGCAGCTGAGGTAGAGAACTGTAGGGGGCCATCAACCTAGGAATGGCAATAGCGGAGGATCAGGGAGGTGAGTATGCCTTTTTTCTTTATTTAAACCATGCTGAGCTGTTTTACTAATCATTTATCCCATGGACATCCCCATTAATGGTAATTGTGCAATGACTAATTAAACTATAGAATTACCCAGAGAACAATAAGAATGTACATACAAAAATGCAGTCTTGTTTTTAGATATATTTAAAACTAGCAGAAGGACCCGGCTTCGCTCGGGTATATTTAATCTATTTCATTTAAGGTTTGTGTGCGTTGTTAAAAGATAACAACATTATCCACTATAACAGTGACATCTACAGCACCCCGCCCCCTTAACAGTGATCTCCACAGCCCCCACCCCTTGACACTGACCCCCCCGCACAGTGCCCCGTCCCTTAAAATTGGACCTCCACAGCAGCACACCCCCTTTTAGGCCGGGCAGTACGGCTTTCATACTCCCTGTCCTCCATCTGGCGTAGGGTCTGGACGGACACAAGGATGTCCTTTTGAACAGCTCACTCTCAGACAGCAGCACTGTGCTGTCTGAGTGTGAGCTGCAGGAAGAAAGTCACCGTCCCTCCCAGCCCTGCAGCTGACAGACATTGATTTTTAACTTTATTTTTTCAATCCCTGTCGGCTGAGGAGTGGGAGGAGGCATGGCCTAACTTGATAGTGGGGGGATGTCCTTTTGAACAGCTCAATCTAAGACAGCAGCACAGCTCTGTCTGAGTGTGAGCTGCAGGGAGAAATTCACCTTCCCTCCCACCCCTGCAGATGACAGAAGTTGATTTTTACCTTCATTTTTTCAATCCCTGATGAATTGGCTGAGGAATGGGAGGGGGCATGGCCTAACAACATCAGGGCGTGGCTTAGCTGGGCCTGGGGGCGGTGTTTTAAGTTTGTCTTTTGAGGGTGGACACATTGTGGCAGGGGCTCATACTGCAAGAGTGACGCCCCTCTGGGCACCTTACTGGCTCATTTGCATACCAAATAAACTGGATTTTCAGAAGATAGAAAACATCTATTGCTGGAAAAAAGGCACATCTTGAAGATAAGGTACTAAGTGCTATTAGGCCATGGCTTTACGTCAATAGCGATTATCCTGGTGACAGATTTCCTTTAAAGCTCACCTACAGCAGTGAAGAAAAATCGCTCGCTTGTTATGGAAACCTGGAGTAAAACTGTGTATGTGGAGGCTAACGGCTTGCGAGCTTCTATTGGCTGATAAGGGTCATGTGACCAATCTATTGACTAATGCATTTTTTTTTTATATCTCAGGAACGGTACGTCCTAGAGATCTGAGACCTGGTCTAAAACCTTCCCAGACATACCTGTGTGCCAAATTTCGTGATTGTAAATGCGGCGGTGCGGATTCCTTTAGCGGACATACATATATACACACACTCATATACACTCAGCTTTATATATTAGATATATTTTAATCACGCCAGTAAAATATTAATTGCACTATACAGTATATAGGGGGCGTAACTGAAGGCTCATGGGCCCTGGTGCAAGATTTCAGCTGGGGCTCCCCTTCCCTCAGTGCTTTGTGGCCAGGCGGCAGGGAAGCACATAGCCTTAGTGCTGCCTGAGTCAAGAATTGGAACGGCATCAAAAAACCCCACCCTCCCGCCTTGCCAAATTCTTGACCTAACCCCTTCCCTCCAGCCAGAGATGTAACTTGACCAGCATGCACTTTCTATAATAACAATGTCTTCTTATACGGCACAAGGCTCTTTGGGCCCCCTCAGGCTCCTAGGCCCGGTAGCGACTGCTACCTCTGTAGCCCCTATAGCTACGCCCCTGACAGTATACACCTTTATAAATTGATTAAAATCTGACTTACCTTAGTCTGTTAACATCTTCAGCATTTGCATGTGAAATAAACAACACAGAATTTATCCTTTTTGCCTTTCCATTGCCGGGAAGTGTACTGGGCATGGTATCATCTTCAACCTTTCGGCTGCAGCTAACAAGAAGACACATTACCTTTGTACCATAACCACTGCTGTGACATATTATAGTGAAAAGGATTTTGAGAAATCAGATTCAAACAACGGGGATGTAATTTGTGCATTTTAATGCAATGTTTTCAGTTTTTGTTACATTTGTCCCCATTGATGACATAAAAAGGATTTAAAAGTAAAGTAAGACAGTTCAGACTACAATACTGTAAATTTTCTTCCAGTACAGGTGATTGGTAAGGTGTTCTCCTCAGAAATACCACTAAATGTGCAAACAATTGACAACTGCATGGTATAACTTTGATGACTTTAAAAATGTACAACTTTAATGTACAGAACTAAGTAAAATTCTCCAATAAAAACCATTTACTTGTGCTTTTGGGTGTTTTTGCATATAAGCAAACAAGAATGTTGCCACCAAAGCAATAATTTAACAGTCCATGTTCTCTAGAACTGTGGTTCTCAACCTGTGGTACATGAACCCCAGGTGGTATGTCTCCCAGCCTCATGGGTACACAACACAGTGATCAGCAATGATTCTTAGGTATGTGATGCCAACCCCTCTCCCAGGCCAACATGCTGCAAGGCAATTGTCAGAGTGTGGAGAGAAGTCCTCTGGAGAGCCCCATGCTATGATTTAGGGGCAGTAGACTGACAGCAGAGCAGGCCGATTGCTTGAGGTTGGCAGCAAGCTCTGTTGGGCTGAAACAGGCTAACAAATGCTACTGTACCCACTGAAAGCCGCTGAGTGTGACAGCGTGCACTATGTGCTTGTGAGTGTGACCCTTTTGGTTCAAGGGGAATCAGATTCATAGTACCTTAGTATGGTAAGTGCTATGGATGTGACCATGTAATCAATCTTGGTCAATCAGTTGTGTCAGCAACTGTGCACTTGCTTGAGGGACCCCAAACAGAACTTTTTGGAGGCTTTAGGAAGCACCCACTAACTTCTATTAACGAAAGCATTTGTTAGCATTCCTCCCAAGCACCCTAAGTGTAGTAGAGCATCCACAGATTTACGTTTCTATACCAAGTGTTCCTTCCCTACCCAGCCGAGCTAGTAATGTCTATATGACTATACTGTGTGACGGCACCATATGGACACTAGTATGGTATGAATAATGCATATTTGGGAAAAGCAAAACAGTGTCTGGGCACTGTTTGTCACAATTTGCCTTTACAGTATATGTCCATACTTTATTTCTATGTGAGCATATACTATACCCCCAAAAATGCAGTCCAGACAATACAAAATTCACCATTGAAAATTGATTAAATGGCTCACACTCAAACTGGATATATCTTACCATGAAATCTGCATTTTTGTATGTGCAACGGTTGTAGAACTTACATGAGATGAACAGTTGATGGATCCAAGTTGTACATGTTTATCTCCCCATATAAACCTCCAGTTACAATAATAATATAATCTTCCATCCCAAGTGCATCAAAACATATGATCGTTCTTCTATGAGATTTGATCTGAAATCAATGTGATAACATAATATGGATTACATTTCTAACTTAAATCTTCTATGTAAGAACGGCAAAATAAAAAAGTCATAATTTTTAAGACTCTCAAGCAAGGACACAACAGGTTTAATTTTGGGTCCATGTATAAAACACATCTTAACAATGTCAGGATAGGTCCTGTAGGGATCTGCCCCAATATTAGTTTTCAGATAAGAACACAGCAGCAGCGCCTTTTAGCGGTGAAAGCAAAGTAACGGTTGTCTTCTATTCTTGACAAAACAATAAGGCAGTAAACGGTAGTGACCGGCTTGCTCCAGCCAGCCTAAAGAAACAATAAAGTCCTGTATCTATTGAATCACACAGGTATGGTACTGCACAGTACCGTAACCCCGCGGGGTGTATGTGGACCTCGCTTTGTCCTCAGTCTTTCAGGCACTGCAACTCCAGCTTAGCCTCTGATCCCACACAGAACTTCACACTGTCAGAGAGGTAATCACCACCACCTGACACTGCTGGTTGTTTTTGTAGGCCAGTCAAAACCTGACCTGGAATGTGGTGAGTAGTCACCCACCCAGCACTATAACTACTCCCAGTAAGAGCTGTCCCGGATCAGCTATTCACAGGTATACTAAATAACAAAAAGTGTCAACCACCTACTGCCGCTGACACCTGAAATACCGGCTCCTACTTCACCGAGGCCAGTAACCTTGGTGACACATATCTACTATCAACGATGGTCCCTTGTGCCTTCCTACATCTCATATAGCCAAAAATTGGCTGAGGTTGGTCGCAGTTTGCTGTTGGCTGATCCAATCATAAAAGGGACCCTTTCCAAACTTGTAGGTGCTAGGGTCTGACAATTTTAAGCTCTATCAGAGCTTTGTCAGTTGAAGCTAAGGAGGCTCTTATCGTATAGGAATACAGATGATCTGGTTACTGCCTATTGAGTCTAGCTTTGAAAACACACTTTCACAGTAAAAAAAAAAAAAAAAGATAAAAAAAAAAACTGATGGAGTGATTTAGAACAAAATTGCATCAAGTTGTTGGAGCATCATACCCTTTGCGGTTAAATTTCACATTAAGACTATCCCTTGGGTTTCTGCCACAGTTTTGCAATTTGTGGAGGGGACTGCTGCAGCTTTACCCCCAATTCAATGCCCTTTCTCAGCACAGCCAAATTAATCTCTTCTACCACAGGCGATTTTCTGTTTTTGAGTTTTTGTTCAGCATTTCTTGGTTTTACGCTCTCAGATACCATGGTCACATTTGACCACTGCATCTGAGGGTCTAAATGTCTGCGATCGCCATTTTCACCGGTTACAAAAATTAGCCCAGGGTGTTTGCTATGTGAAATAGCAGGCCCCTGCCAGCTATGGTCCTCTCTCCGCTCTGGTGCAGGCGCCATCTTTACAGATCCAACATGTGACATATTATCACGTCACACATCAGGAAAGGGTTAATGCAGCTTTAACCTGCAGCTGTATAGAAGGTAGCGTGGCCTCCCATTAACAAAAACGGGAGGTGTTCAGAATCCACATGGAAATCCAAGCTCAAAACCAACTGTGTAAATGAGGCCCCAAGTCTGAATGACGGGGCGTCGTATAGAACAGTGATGCCCAACCTGTGGCCCTTCAGCTGTTGTAAAACTACAACTCCCACCATGTCCTGCTATAGGCTGATAGCTCTAAGCTGTCATGAGATGCTAGGAATTGTAGTTTTAGAACAGCTAGAGGGCCGCAGGTTGGCCATCACTGGTCTCGAATGTCCAGATGTACCACAATACTTGTGACCTGCAGTGTCTTATAATAGGCAGAAAAAGTCACTCAATGACCACCTGCATTGGATGCAAAACCTTAGCAAGTATTTCCTAGTGCTATACAAGAAAATTTGAAGAGGAAACTGACATTTTTATTGTGTATTAGTGACTAAGAGACAGTCATTTATGGTATATTGTAAGTACAAAACGATGTAAGGGATTATCCCACAACAAGTATTACTATACAATCAACAGAGCATTTCAAATAAAGTATTATTGTAACATACATGCAATAAAATAGTGTTAGGATTTTTATCTAGATTGCAAAAAAAATGGATGCAACATGGATGTCACTCGTATTTCTTGAGGATCCACGTATTGCGGACCGCAAGATACATAAGGTCGTGTGAATCCATCCTAAGGGCTAATGCACGCAAATATATTTTTTGCCCGCATCTGAGACACATTTTTTGTGCACAGCACATCGTGTGTTGTCCGTATCCATATGTCCGTTCCGTGGCCCCGCCCAAAAAAAAGACTATGCACTATTATTGTCCACATTACAGATAGGACAGTTCTATTATGGACCAGATGTTCCATTCTGCAAAATGAGGAACGTACATGGCGGGTATCCGTGTTTTGCGGATCCGCAAAAATGACAACAGCCGTGTGCATGAGCCCTAAGATGGATACTGCACTTACCTGCTGTTCATTAACTCCACCAAGCTTTGGATCACATGTGATTTGGATGGCATGTAAAGGTTCGGTATGTCCCGCTGTTTTGGTCTGCATTGGTTCAAATGTTTTAAACCAAGCACCAATATCTTCATTAAATTCCATGGTTACAAATAAGGTAGCATGGTCCTCATTTCCCTAGGAAAGAGATGTCGCTACGTTACACATCTGGCTTACAGCTACAAATAACTGTATACCATCTACTTGTCAGACATTTCTTAATCCCTTATCTGTCTATATCCCCAGTGCTTCTGTATGACATACACATTCTAGGACGGGATATGTGGGATAAATAAAACAATTAGGGGGACACCAACTCTAAATTGAGCATAAAGTTAAAGGGGTTGTCTCACTTCAGCAAATGGCATTTATCATGTAGAGAAAGTTAATACAAGGCACTTACTAATGTATTGTGATTGTCCATATTGCTTCCTTTGCTGGCTGGATTCATTTTTCCATCACATTATACTCGTTTCCATGGTTACGGCCACTCTGCGATCCATTAGTGCTGCTTGCACACTATAGAAAAAAGCACTGGCCTATGTGCGCTCCCATGGTCCCGGCCACCAGAGAGGCTGATGCTTTGTCCTAGAGTGTGCAAGCACGGCCACCACTAATGGATTGCAGGGTGTTTGTAACCATGGAAACGAGCAGTGTATAATGTGATAGATAAATGAATCCAGCCAGCAAAGGAAGCAATATGGACAATCACAATACATTAGTAAGTGCCTTGCAGGGGCGTAGCATGGCGGGGGCCAGGGGGCCGTTGACCCGGGCGCCAAATTGTAGGGGGCGCCAGGCAGAAGGCAGTATAATGAGGGTGATAGATACCTATGGCTCCCATCGCCTCCGTTCCGCCTGGCCTGAAGCTTTAAGAAGCAGTAGAGCGGCGCAGGAGATCGCGATTATATCACCGTAACCTCCTGCTCCGGGTCTCGCGAGATGACGTGATGATGCGGCGCAGGAGGGCACGGTGATGTGCTCCTGACTGCCTGCGCCGGAACGCCCAAGCAAAGACTACAAGAGGTGATGAAGAGAGGTGAGTATACTGTAGTGTACGGGGACTGTAGTGCCCGTCACTACGGAGGGGTCACTTGTGTGCTGTCGTTTCCCCTTGTTTATGGGGAGGTTGGTACAAGTCGTCTTCATAATGTAATGTAATGTAATGCTATGTATTTCCCTGTTGCTGTGAAATTTGCATGTGCAGGCCTGCTAGGGGTGTCATTCCAGCTCTGGTCACTAGAGGGAGCTAGGGAGCCCTAGTCTATATAAGGCCCAGTCAGGGAAGGGAAAGTCAGTCTAAGGTTGATAGTCTAGTCTAACCAGAGATTAGACAATGTCAGAGTCAAGTCCAGGCCTGAAGCCTGCAGACCAGGAGAGGGTATTGCAGTCCCTGTAACCGGGTTCCAGATCCAAGGAGAAGGTTCCCCTCCTAAATATATATATGCAGAAGCAGGAACACCACAGCTGATCAGCCTGAGGACACTGGGAGAGTTCAGAAGTTTCTAGAGTCAGTGCTGGGAGAGACAGAGGCAAGTCCAGAGAAGCAAGAGGTACTAAAGACAACAGAGGAGGTACTTGATAATTATAAAACCAAGGATATAAGCCAGAGCTAGGGCATTGGGCCTTGGAGAAGAGTTTCTATGTTCCAGGATCAGTCAGGAATAGAGTGCAAGCCGCCTGTACTGAAAATCCTGTGTCTAACACTCTGAATGTCACCTTGCTATATATATTGCCTGCATCAAATGTACTGCAACCAACTGTCTGCAAAGGAACTGCGCTTCCATCTATGTCCATGCATGATGACTACTAAAGTTTGAGTTCTGTTTTAACATCACGTGGTTCCTCAGTTATTCCTGCTATCAGCAAACGGCGTGCCACCGTTTAATTGGCACTGGCGTCACGAACATTACTTATCATCACCTGCCCTTGCAGAGAGTCAGCTGTCTCAGGTTAGTGTCACAATTGCACTACAACACCCAGGAACATTTCTACACCTAACTTGAGTACGCTGCACCTCTCTTTTGGCGTCACGAACAGGATACGCACGCTTTCTAGTGCAAGAAGCGTGAACTTTGTGCCTTATACAGTTGCCCTGTGACCAAAGTGACAAATTGCCTGTTTTATTAAAGTGGACTTTGTGGACTGAAAAACATACCAAAAGTGTCCCAAAAACCTCCAAAAAGCACTGTGCAGTGTTGCGCTATCAAGAGGAAGGAAATCGCCACATCGGAGTGTGGTTTTATGGACTTTTTACCATCCTGCTTGCTGTCAGTGAATAGACAGCGTTTCTTGCTAAAAGATGGCCGCTGAGCTTGCTGAATTTACTGCTGCGTCATCTTCATCCCGAAAAAGCGGGAAAAATTGGCGCCTTATTGAGGAAATAGCGGGAAGGAGTTCAAGGTCAGGCGCCACTGCTTATCTGGACATTTGCATGTCGGCCAGCATGGACTCCGCCTTCCCCATACTGGAATACCTGGGGGGCGGCCTCCCAGTGCAATGGGAGGATCTGGCTGATCTTATTGGCGCCACCCTATCGCTCTCCAGAGAAGGATCGAGCATGTTGGAGAGTGAGCACAGCTTTGCTGCAACGTCCGCGCCTGAAATATCAAAAATGGATAATGTTGGTGTCGAGCCAGAGGAGGCTCCACCGGCCTACTCTCCGGGACCGGAGAGACCCGCCTGCCTGCCACGGGAGAAAGAACCAGAGCCCTGCTATGGCTCTTGGAGAGACTTCTTTCAGCCCTCTTTCAAGTGGTCCTCATTAATGGCAGAGATCCGGGAGGCCGCTATAAAGCGGAATACCAAGACTAAAATATATTATGAGGAACTGACCAAGACTATCCATGAACGACACACCAACACCCAACCCCGCCTGGAAAGGAGAAAGGGAGTGGTGGTGTCCTTTGACAAAACCCGTGGCTACGGGTTCATCCAAGATTATCTAACTGGCAGAGACTTGTATGTTAACAGAAGATCTGTCAAGAGAGACTACCTCCCTTCCTATCAGCACAGCCTCCGCGAGGGAGAGGAAGTGGAGTTCACCCCTGCCGAGAGCCTGAGAGGCCCTTATGCAACTGCCGTGACCCGTCCCAAGCGAGAACCTGAGGACTGGGAGGCAGAAGAAGACTACTCTGGCTGCGAGCGGGAACCTGAACGCTCTCCAGAGCCGGCCCATCACGCCTTCCAAGAGCGGGGCTCCTTCATTGGGCCTAATGTCTTCTGGCAGCCAACCGTGTTGGAAAAATGGGTCAGCCCCTATCCTTCCCCCGAGCTGCCTCGTCGGGAGAAGACCGTACAAGACATGGAGAATTTAAAAGGACTTCGGGTTACCTTGGAGAATATCCGGAAGGGTAGGAGACCCGATGCGCCACCGGAATCTGCCGAGGCCGCATCCGAGCCATCGTTGACTGTACCTGCGCCGGCGGCGCCAGCAGAGGACAGCGATTCCGACACAGAGAGCATTGGTGACCAGATCGTCCGGCTGGAGGAAAAGTTGCGGGAGATGCGCAAGATTGCCACCGCCAGGATCCGGACGCCGCCTAAGGAGGATGAGGTAAGGGTGCCTGTCACCACCCGTAGACCACCTTCTGTCACCCCGCTCCGTTGCGGCCCCAAAGAGGACCCGCTAGTGCTGTGAACTGCTGCACAGAGCCCACCGGACCGCTTGCGGCGGCGGTACCCAGTGCCGCACCACCCACAATCATTATGCCGGGACCGGTACGGTCCACCCGAGGGTCTACCCCTAGGCCCATGGGGCCAATACCTATTAGGGGCCCCTTTACCTTGCAGCTGCCCCCTGACACCGTTATGTGGGCACATCCTCTTGTAGAGGACTACTACAGGCCGTACTTGCCAGCAGAGCCGGGTAATTATGACATACCCCTGTGAATCAGCCTGCTAGGCCTTTGCTTTATTTCACCAAAGAATGATGTTGTTAACCCTTCCAGGACAGGAGTCCTATGTTTTCTGGTCCTTTGTTGCTGCTGCCAGTTCATCCACGGCTCAGTGGTAGGTGTCACTCACTGAAATAATAAACTCAACAAAGCCAAGTTTGTTTCCAGGATCTCCTGCCTGCTTTTGCTATTTTCCACCACGTTGTGCCTGTTCCGTTGTTGCACCTAATACCCTTACCCCCCTTTTCAGGTTGATCAGGGGTATTACAGCACTTGTTTTCTATTATACAATTTTATTGTGCAACTTGATACTAAGGAACCGTGCCCGGAGATAGACTCAAAAGAACCTGAGCCTCTGAGATTTTTGCTCTTTTAAAAGGAAATGTGCCCAGAGATGGACTCCACCGCATGAGAGCCTCTGTGATTTATAGGAAAATAACCTGGGTACGGACTCATATTTGTTCTTTGAGCCTCCAAGACCTTTTATACTGTTTTACCGTTTCTTGCTGTTCTAATATGGACTTATTCATTGTCATGGACTATCCTGGTATTAATGTCACGCTGTGCCAGGTCAGCGCCCCAGTTCCATTCACTATCCTGAGAGAAGAGAACGACGCCCCTTGTCACCACCCTTCACCTTTACCAATTGGACCTGATATGAATGTAAATGCAGATGAATTACATATATGTATGCCTGCATGTGTCTTTTTCTGTTTCAGGTGAAGATTCCAGTTGGGCGAGCCCTGATGGAGTACGAGGTCGTACTCAGCTTAAAGCAGTGGGGTATGTAGTGTACGGGGACTGTAGTGCCCGTCACTACGGAGGGGTCACTTGTGTGCTGTCGTTTCCCCTTGTTTATGGGGAGGTTGGTACAAGTCGTCTTCATAATGTAATGTAATGTAAAGCGAAGTATTTCCCTGTTGCTGTGAAATTTGCATGTGCAGGCCTGCTAGGGGTGTCATTCCAGCTCTGGTCACTAGAGGGAGCTAGGGAGCCCTAGTCTATATAAGGCCCAGTCAGGGAAGGGAAAGTCAGTCTAAGGTTGATAGTCTAGTCTAACCAGAGATTAGACAATGTCAGAGTCAAGTCCAGGCCTGAAGCCTGCAGACCAGGAGAGGGTATTGCAGTCCCTGTAACCGGGTTCCAGATCCAAGGAGAAGGTTCCCCTCCTAAATATATATATGCAGAAGCAGGAACACCACAGCTGATCAGCCTGAGGACACTGGGAGAGTTCAGAAGTTTCTAGAGTCAGTGCTGGGAGAGACAGAGGCAAGTCCAGAGAAGCAAGAGGTACTAAAGACAACAGAGGAGGTACTTGATCATTATAAAACCAAGGATATAAGCCAGAGCTAGGGCATTGGGCCTTGGAGAAGAGTTTCTATGTTCCAGGATCAGTCAGGAATAGAGTGCAAGCCGCCTGTACTGCAAATCCTGTGTCTAACACTCTGAATGTCACCTTGCTATATATATTGCCTGCATCAAATGTACTGCAACCAACTGTCTGCAAAGGAACTGCGCTTCCATCTATGTCCATGCATGATGACTACTAAAGTTTGAGTTCTGTTTTAACATCACGTGGTTCCTCAGTTATTCCTGCTATCAGCAAACGGCGTGCCACCGTTTAATTGGCACTGGCGTCACGAACATTACTTATCATCACCTGCCCTTGCAGAGAGTCAGCTGTCTCAGGTTAGTGTCACAATTGCACTACAACACCCAGGAACATTTCTACACCTAACTTGAGTACGCTGCATACTGTATATATATATATTTTTTTATGTAAGTACTGGGGGCCATACTGGGGGCACTATGGAGGTAGGCAGAAGAGATGGAGGCCGGTATATTTAGAAACAATGGGCACCGGTTTACATTATACAGAGGGGCCATGATATATTATACAGGGGGTCATTATATATTATAGTTATACAGTGGGGCCATAATATATAATAATTATACAAGGGTGGGCCATCATATATTATACATAGGGGCCATTATATATTATACAGAGAGGCTATTATATATAATGTTCCCCTCTGTATAATATATAATGGCCCCCTCCGTATTATTAGAATATATAATGGCCCATTATATATCCTAATATTACAGAGGGGCCATTATATATTATACATAGGGGGACATTATATATAATAATAATAACTACTACTAATAAAACTCTACAGAGATGAGACGCGGCTGAAAGAAGGTATCATGGCGGTCTTATCTCCGAATGAAGACGCTAAAGAAAGTCTACATCACAGGAGATGTCACTGGATGGATGAGGTATGTGGTGCTGTATTATACTGTATATTTTTTAGTGATGTATGTAATGTCCAAACACATATTTGTTTCACGGTAGGGTTAGGGGGTGGATTGAGAATGTGGCCCACCCTGCCGCATCCTGGCCCCAGACCTCAGGTCACACTGTGTGAGTTCTGAATTCTGGGGCGTTATACCCATCTACTACATCATCTGTACTTAGAGAGTTACCACCATGTTGTCTGTGGTGTTACATAGGACTACTACATTATCTGTAAAAAGTGGCGTGTCCACAGGTTGGGGGGGGAAGGCAATACATGGCTCGCCCCGGGTGCTGGCAACCCACGCTACGCCACTGGTGCCTTGTATTAACTTTCTCTACATAATAAATGCCACTTGCTGAAGTGAGACAACCCCTTTAAAGAGGTTCTCCAGGAAAACAAGAAAAATAATATACAATCATAAATAGCTTTTATTAGCTGAACATGCTCAATTCATCTACCGAGTAAATTGCCATTCTGTTAAACAGCCAGAAACCTTTCCTAAAAAGTTAAGTAGGATGGGTGTTCAAGGCCTGCATGGCCCCAATCAGCTGTGATGGGTGGTGCCGTGACAGAACAGCCACACAGTTTTTTTGGATGAGATTTTTAGGCAGATCTACCTGCAGGATTTTTTGTCAAAGTCAAAAGTGGAGTCAGAAATATAAAAGAAGGACTTATACTTCTCTCTCCCGGTGGATCACATCTGCCTTTGGCTGAAGATCCTGCAGACAGATCAAATTCAAAACCTCCTCCAAAAAAAACTTTGTGTGGCCGTAGCCTAATGCATCGCTCCTGCTCAAGCTGTAGGGATATGAACCTTTTTTTCAGGCAGGACATTGGAGGCTCAGACCATAGCTGATTGAGGAAGAGAACAAAATGTCTACATTTTTGTTTTCTGAAGAAACCCTTTTAAAGAGGGCCTGTCAGCTGTCCATTCTAGTCAATATTAGCATTCCCCATGAATAAACAGTCCAAGAGTATCTTTTGCATTTTCCCATTCCTTCTAGTAATGCAGGAAAAAAATGACAACTGGGTGTTACTTTTCCCTTTGGCAGTGGGGCATGTCCCTGACACTGTACAGTCAGCACTGACAGTAGAGAGACACCATATGGTTGCTATTAATGTATTCAAAATTTTCCAGGAGGAATAACAGAACAACAGAGCACAGAGGTAAAATTAAAGATTCTTCAGAATTGTTATTTCATGGGATTATTCCTACATTCATCCCTAAATTAAAGATAGAAAAAATAGTATTATAAACCTGAATCATTTTTATTTTCCCGCTCATATCCAGGGCAATAACTATGTGCTGATTATCAATGGCTCGCAGGAAACTTAGCTGACAGAAGCCTCGATCTTCATCTTTATATCCTTTCATGGGAGGAAGAGTCTTTACTTCATAACCATTCCCAAAATCCCATATTGTCAATGAACCTAAATAAGAATAAAAAGTACACAGCTGTATGTTTGATTTTGTTGCCATACAGGAGAATTCTGCAATGTATTGTGTTCTCTTTGCTATGATAGGTAAAAGTGCACAGCTTGTATAGGTGACCCCTCTAGGCTTCTATAGGGGTTATGCTATCACCACAAATTAGGAATAAATAGATGTACATATGAATGCCAATTAAATCCAGGTACTCAAATACTTAGATAGATACATTCTTTTAAATGACCTCCATTATTTTTTTTCATGAAAAGTTTGATTAACCCCCTTAAGCCAGTTTTTTTTTTTTCAGGGTTTTCTGGGAATTAAATATTGATTGCCTAACCTCAGGATAGGTCATCAATATCTGCTCAGTGGAGATCTGACTCCCAGCACTCCTGCCATTCAGCTGTTAGGCCAGTAATGTCACATTTATTGGTCACATGGCCTATGTGCAGCTTAGTCCCATTCAAGTGAATGGGCCTCGGCTACAATACCAGGCACAGCCACTATACAATGTATGGCGCGGTGGTTGGTATGCTGTGAGGAGGCCGCAGCACTCACAGGAGTACTGTGGTCTCTTCAAATAGCTGATCAGAGGGGGCACTGAGGGTCGAACCCTTACTTATCATATATGATGAAAATTTTTGAAGATGATAAATTGAAGGACTTTAATACACTTGCTAGGGAGTTTGGGATCCCCCAAAAGGATATTTACAAATACCTCCAGCTTACGAACGCTATGAGGACAGCGGCAAAAGTAGATAAATATAGAAAAGAACAATCAGATAGAATATATAAATTCACTAGCGGAGGAGAAAAAAGAGGTACAAAAAAAAAAAGGTACGGGATATTGATGGAAGGTAAGAAAGAACGGTTTACAATACTTGCCAAAAAAAAATGGGAGAAAGAACTTCAGCCCTTCTTTTCCGAAGAGAAATGGAAGGATGACCTTAGAAGTTACGCTATGGTGTCGGACAGGGGTTCACATAAAATATCACAGTTTTTTATAGTACATAGATTACATCGATCTCCTAAAATGCTTAGGAAGATGGGTGTGAGAGCTTTAGATAATTGTCCAAAATGTAGTGGAGGGAACGCAGACTTAATACACTGTTTTTGGAGATGCCCCAGACTTTTCAGATATTGGAAGGGGATAGCAGAGATTGTATTTGCATTCCTGGATGTTCAGGTGTTCGAAGACCCAGTAGTTTGTATATTGGGAGCAACTGAACATCTGAAATTAAAGAAGAATATACGACTGGTTCTGGGTAAAGTATTGTTTCAAGCTAGACTCCTTATACTTAGGAAATGGATAAAGGAAGACCCGCCCACAGTGGGACAGTGGCGTGAAGCAGTGGCTAATCTTATTAAAACTCAACGGGTTTCTTAGTGCTATACTAAAAATCCAGTAGGACTTGATGATATATGGAATAAATGGCCATATTAGGTCGCGCAAATTTTTTTTTAATTTTTTTTTTTCCCTCCAGTCCCTCTCTCTCTCCTTTTTTTCATGGGGTGTTGGGTGGGTATTTGGGTGATAAAAAATAAGGATAATATTTATCATAGTGGTAATACGGATTGTGTTGTACTATGTTATTGTTGCATTGAATGTGTATTTATTTCATAAAAAAATAAAAAGAATAAAGTATATAAAAAAAGATATGATGACCTACCCTTATTATAGGCCAGGGATTAGCAACCTTCGGCACTCCAGCTGCTCTAAACTACAACTCCCAGCATGCAAACTTACTCTTCTCTTTTGGTAATGTCCACAGATGCCGGACTTTGCTAATCCCTGTTATAGGCCATTCACTATAGAACTCCCTGAAAAACCCTTAATGCCGCAGTTTTCAAATGTGATATGTGTCACTTTATGTGGTAATAACTTTAAAATGCCTTTATTTATCCAAGTGATTCTGGGATATTTTTTGTGACAAATTGTACATCATGTTAATAGTAAATGTTTTTGGTGTATTTTTGAAATAATCAGGAATTTACAGAAAATTTGGAAAAATCGTGGCACACTTGGTCATGGCTACCAAACTGGTCATAACCAGACATTGGAAGTCCATAGACACTCCACATATAAATTAAGTTTGGCAAGCGGTAAACAATACCTGCTCATTTGAACAAACAATAGCACGGATCCAAAATAAATCTTCTACGTTTCATTACAGATGGGACAGATGGTTGGAAAGTAAATACTATCGATCCCAAATATAAGGGCTACTCCTGCAGTATTGTGTTAGGTTATAGGTTATTGTAGTTTTGTTTTTAGTTATAATGATCCAAATATAACTTTTATGCTAATCTGTATTTCTTGATTGATCTACTAATTTTATCTATTAATATTAGATGTAAAATTTTATATTTTAATTTGCCTTGCGACATAGCAGCTTTGTTTTGTTTTATATGTTTTAAAAAAATCAATAATAAAAAGATTTTTACAAGAAAATTTGGAAAAATCTGCAATATTCAAAATTTGTTAGAAAGATCTGTAAGACAGATAGTGACACTACACAAATTAGTTAACACCGTAATTTACATTTGTCATCAGTCTACTTTATGTCATAAACAGCCTTTTATTTTTTTAAGGACATTAAAAGGCTTAAATGTTTTACAGCAATTTTTCAAATTTACAAGACATTTTCCCAAACTTTTTTAGGGACCAGTTCAGATCTGAAGGGACTTTAAAATGGCTATATCTTAGGAGCTCCCCATAATTCACCACAATTTAAAAAAAGCACCTCAGTAATACATGCTGTATGTGAGCTCTGTGTGCCCAGGATGCTGCTGCCTTCACTAGAGCTCATGTATCAGCAAAGCTTTATCCCTGTTCTCATTTTACTTTATACAGCTCATGAGGGATTTCCTCTCTTGTGTACTGACAGACACTGTTGAGTAGGAGTGTCCGTTCCCCCTCAACCAAGTTTGCTATGGGGTATTTGCTTTCTCTCTATCCATGCACACAGCCTATGTGACTCTCCCACTGCTAATCGACTTCAGTGCAAAGGTATCTATAGCCTTTAATTTTAGGAGATAGAGCATCATTGCTTTTCTTCAATAGCCGTAAGATAAACCTACATTTAAATTTTCTTGCTTTTAAAAATCAAAAATAACAAACCATTATAAGCTCCAGTAGCGAAATGGAATCCATTTATATTAATAGCCGCAGCAGTAACTTCAATAGTAGCTCCATGAGGATCTTTAATTTCATATATTTGATAACCTGTCTCCATTTCCCAAACCTACAAGAAAAAATTAGTTGTAAAGATATATAGAAATGTATTTATAAAATATCTTCTGGCAGAAATGTGCAAAATTTTCAGTGTGCTGGTTTCCACTATGTGCTGCTCAAGTGGTATGTTTACAGGCATCCATTAAAGGAAAGATATTTGTAAAAGATAGAAAAGGCCTTTTTGAGTTTTAGGACATATGTGTTATATTTCATATGCTATTGACATATTTTTTTTTTTTATTAGATTCTTTAAATTCAGATTTACCTTTAAAACAGACTCTGAACAAATGCTGAGAACCTGATGAAAGACCTTGTTATATAAAAGTACATTTATTGGCCTATCATGTGAACGTGGGACTTGTCTTGTATCTTGAATCATTCGTGTTAGAGGCCAAACATCCAACATGCATGAACCTAAAGAAATAAACAAGAATTTACATGACATTGCATCTTATTTTTACAAAACTGAATGGATCACTAGTTGTGTTTACAGTAAGAGCCCAGAGTGAAATTCATTGAAATGGATTATAAAAAAAAAACAACATCCAGAATGAACACTGACCCATTACGGACTATGAGTCATGGCACATCAGATTTTTTTCACTGACCGTCAGTCCATTCAGATGGAATTAAAGCATGCACCGTCTTTGTTAATTTTTCACATTGGATTGGACTATTCAAATCAATGGAATAGTAAAAAAATAAAATAACAATACAAGGATGACATCCATGTGCAGTCTGTTTTTCACTAATGGATGCTAGAACGTCCATTCTTCAGTTTTCTTTCACTTAAGTGAAAAACTGATCACACACTGATGTTACATGAGTGGATAAACTGACAAACGGAATGCAGATGGAGACTATACTGATTTAAGATGGATGGAAAATCATCAGCTTTTAACAGACAGAATGCAAATGATTTTTACATCACTTGTCTGAATAAGCCTTAAGATAAGGAGCCACTTAAATTTTGCTTTTACCCTATGCGTATTGCTGCCCTACAAGGGCAGCTTCATCAGGGGTTTCTTTCTGACACCAGACAACCCCTTTAAGGTATAATTAGAATGCATATGTTTTGCCCAATAAACAATCCAAAAATCCATTTAACCAATATTTTTTCTTACCAGTGATAAGTCTAAGATGCTTATTATCAAATATCATGGAGTTTATTCGCCTGTCACAGGGTCCCTGTCCTTTATCAAAGAAGACTTGCAGTAACGAAAGAGTGTGTATATCCCATACTCTAAATCCCTGTAATACAAAGATGTTTTAATCTACACTTTACATTTCATCCATATGATCAACCTTAAAAAAACTGTCTACAGTTCATACAGTATACATCGGCAACATGGTGGCTCAGTGGTTAGCAGCGGTGACATCCAGTACTGAGGTCCGGGGTTCAAAGCTTATCAAGGGCAACATTTACATGGAGTCTGTGTTTGCATGGGTTTTCTTTGGGTACTTCGATTTACAGTATATATACAGCCTTTACAAACCTCACTAACAGAATATGTGAACTCTTATAGTGACCCATTAGTAGAACAGATGCAGCCTCTGAGGAGCAGGTGCAGAGGATGGGAGTGGTAGTGATCTGATGATGTTGTGCCCCGGTGTACTCCCTCAGGCCATTACTCCCTGGGGATTGGTACAGTAGAAAGGTGGTTTGAAGAATCATGCTTGCCAGAAGTGCTTTCTGTCACGGATGGTGTACAGGAAACAAGACAATGCAATATAATCAATGACCCACTGGATCCACAACTAAGGAACAAAAGGGAGACCCCTGCATAAGACCTGCCACTCTCCCTGACTGCTCAGCCTATGCGAACACCCCAAAGGTGGATGGGCGCATATCCACGTACCTCGGCTATCTAATACCTGAAGACCCTACAATAGTGAGGGGACACGACCACCGGCTCCCTACACTAGACGCGGAGGGAGTCAGGGTCTCCTGGAATCCAGCAGACAGAAAATCACAAATAAAGGAACAGCACTTATCTTGCAGAGGACTGGGAAATAGAAACAGCATGCACACACACTCCAGGAAGTTGTATAAGCCGCACACTACTGCATTATGGGGAGGAACTTAAAGGGAAGCAATCAGTCCAACTGCATGACAGCTGAGATAGACTAACGAGATGAGGAACTGAAACCAAAACAAAGAAACTCAAGGAGGATGATCTGGAAGGCTCCTGTCAGAGCTTCTCAGCTGTCTGGTTGTGACAGTACCCCTCCCTCTACGAGTGGACTCCGGACACCTTCTCAGGATGGGACCTATGGAAAGCCCTGATGAGACGAGTGGCCTTAATGTCCGTCACTGGGACCCACATCCTCTCCTCAGGACCATAACCCTCCCAATGAACGAGGTACTGGAGGGAACCGCGGACAAGACGAGAATCCACAATCCTAGAGACCTGAAATTCAAGATTTCCATCAACCATAATCGGAGGAGGAGGCAAAGGCGAGGGTACAATAGGTTGAACATAAGGTTTCAATAAGGACTTATGAAAAACATTATGGATCTTCCAAGTCTGAGGAAGATCAAGACGGTAGGCAACAGGATTGATGACAGACAGGATCTTGTAAGGCCCAATAAACCTAGGACCCAACTTCCAGGAGGGAACCTTCAATTTGATATTTTTGGTAGACAACCACACCAGATCACCAACATTCAGGTCCGGACCAGGCACACGTCTCCTATCTGCCACACGCTTATATCTCTTACTCATGCTCTTTAGATTATCCTGAATCTTTTGCCAAATAGATGACAAAGACGAGGAGAATCTGTCCTCATCGGGTAAACCAGAAGACCCCTCTCCCGAGAAAGTCCCAAACTGCGGATGAAACCCATATGCACCAAAAAATGGTGACTTATCAGAGGACTCCTGACGACGGTTATTTAAAGCAAACTCAGCAAGGGACAAAAAAGAACACCAATCCTCCTGATTCTCCGCCACAAAACAGCGCAGATATGTCACCAGATTCTGATTGACGCGCTCTGTCTGGCCATTCGACTGCGGGTGGAAAGCAGAAAAGAATGACAACCGAACCCCCAAGCGAGAACAGAAAGCCTTCCAGAATCTGGAAACAAACTGCGTGCCCCTATCAGAGACTATGTCTGAAGGAATACCATGCAATTTGACAATGTGGTCAATAAATGCCTGCGCCAGCGTCTTAGCATTGGGCAAACCAGGAAAAGGGATGAAATGCACCATTTTGCTAAAACGGTCCACCACCACCAGAATCACAGTCTTCCCCGAGAAACGAGGCAAGTCCGTTATGAAGTCCATGGACAGATGTGTCCAAGGACGGGAAGGAATGGGTAAGGGAAGGAGAGGACCTGATGGCCGTGAATGAGGGACTTTGGCACGAGCGCAAGTCTCGCAAGCTGCCACAAAACCCTCAACCGACTTACGAAGCGCAGGCCACCAGAATCTCCGAGCGATGAGATCCAGTGTGGCTCTTGCCCCTGGGTGCCCAGCAAGGACCGTATCGTGGTGTTCCTTAAAAATCTTGTGTTAGGGAAATGGGTCTGAAAGATTTTGATATACTTATTGGGCAGGGAGTTAGGAAAAAATCACTGGCGGAGCTATATGGAGGCCTAAGAGACATGAAACAGAGACAAGTGGCGGAGAAAATATTCTCACAATGGAAAAAGGAATTCCCATTGATAGACATAAAACAAATTATTCTAAAAGGCTGGGAGGTAGTTAGGAAGATGACACCAAATGAGGGATGGAGAGAGACATATTTTAGGATGGCACATAAAGCTATCTATGGTTTTCGTTTTGCTCCTCGGGTGTCTCAAACGGATAGGATCACTGAATGTCCAAAATGTCACGAAATTGGTACAGACCTATTCCATGGGGTTTGGTCTTGTAAAGAGACTAACAAGTTCTGGGCTGAGACTATTTCTCAAATTAAGTATCACCTGAAAATAAAAATTCCAATGATACCGGAACTGTTGTTATTCCAGGTGGCACCCGGGGGGCAAAGGGTAATTCCGTTGGTACACTTATTGTTATTAGCAGCTAAAAGATGTCTTTTCAAAAATTGGCTTCAAGCCACAACTCCATTAATGGAAGAAGTTTTCAAACAAACTAAGACATGTTTTTTGCTTGAGAGGGCCGAAGCAGAACATCTCAAGGGAAAATGGGTAGAGGTTTTCTTTAGCAGATGGGAACCATTTATAAAAGTCGCCCTGAGCAGTGCTGAACTACTAGAAACTATGCATCCATTCACAGGTTCAGAGTGGTACTTGAAAAGGAAGCTACAGAACACCCTAGGGAAGTTGCAAGTAGACTAGGGAGGAATAAATAACTTAATAAATACTACATTAGAAGAGATATAGGTATATACAATGGACCTGAAGAAGTTGGGGGGGGGAGTTTAAGTTTTAGTTTAGGGTCAAAGAGGGAAAAATCTAAAAAATGGATGGATATATCTTCACAATGGTCTGCAAGACGGTTGTCTGTAACACAAAAGAATGTGACACTTATGTAACAAGATTTGTGCGTTTCTTACTGATGTGTAATACTGATGTGGGTCACTAGGTAATGCATAAATGTAAATTGACATTTAATCGGTTGTTGTAACCATAGGATATGTCACGCTAAACATTGTTTGGACAGCTGTTTGTACTTTGATACTCTGGAATTGATATATCTATTTTAATAAAAAGGATATTTGAAAAAAAATAAAAAATCTTGTGTCTCAAAGCGAGAGGCACAAACAACCTCCCAGGAGGACAAAGATCAGGAGCCTCTGACTGGGCTGCCTGCACCTCTGCCTCCAATTCAGGAAAAAGAGCAGAGACCACCACACCTTCAGCCAAAATGGGACCCGGGTCTTCAAAATTCCCACCTCCCGGAAAACAACGTGACAGGGCATCTGCCTTCACATTCTTAACCCCAGGGCGGAACGTGACAACAAAATCAAACCTTGAAAAGAACAAAGACCATCTGGCCTGTCTCGGGTTCAGACGCTTGGCTGACTCCAAGTAGGCCAGATTTTTATGGTCAGTAAACACGGTAATAGGGTGTCTGGCTCCCTCTAGCCAATGGCGCCATTCCTCAAAAGCCAACTTGATGGCCAAAAATTCCCTATCTCCCACATCATAATTTCTCTCTGCGGAGGAGAGTTTCTTCGAGAAAAAGGCACACGGTTGCCATTTGGCAGGAGAGGAACCCTGAGACAAGACCGCACCCACCCCTACCTCAGAAGCATCAACCTCAACTATGAAGGGTAACGAAATATCAGGTTGTACCAGGATGGGAGCAGAAGCAAAACTCTCCTTGATATTAGAAAAGGCCTTACGCGCCTCTACCGACCAGGAAGAAAAATCTACCCCCTTTCTGGTCATATCAGTGAGTGGTTTAACAACAGAGGAATAATTCAAAATAAATTTCCTGTAATAATTGGCAAAGCCCAAAAAAACGCATCAGCGCCTTCTGATTCTCAGGAAGCTCCCACTCAAGCACAGCGCGGACCTTCTCGGGGTCCATGCGAAAACCAGAAGCGGAGAGAAGAAACCCCAGAAATTGAATTTCTGGAACCGCAAACACACATTTTTCCAGTTTCGCGTATAATTTATTCTCCCGCAGGATGAGCAAGACCTGACGTAAGTGTTCCTTATGAGTCTTGAAATCAGGAGAAAAAATCAAAATGTCATCCAAATACACTAATACAAATATTCCCATTAAATGATAAAAAATGCTGTTCACGAAATGCTGAAAAAACGACTGGGGCATTCATCAAACCAAAAGGCATAACCAAATTCTCAAAATGGCCCTCAGGGGTATTGAAAGCCGTCTTCCATTCGTCTCCTTCTCTGACCCTGACCAGGTTGTATGCCCCTCTTAGGTCTAATTTGGAAAAGACTTTAGCCCCAACAACCTGGTTAAACAGGTCCGGGATCAGAGGAAGCGGATAAGGGTCACGAATAGTGATACTGTTCAGCTCCCTGAAATCCAGACAAGGTCTTAAAGAACCATCTTTTTTCTTAACAAAGAAAAAACCAGTGGCAACAGGTGACTTCGAGGGTCGTATGTGTCCTTTTCTCAGACTCTCAGAGATATAAGCACGCATAGCGACCCTCTCAGGTTGGGAAAGATTGTATAAACGAGATTTAGGCAGCTTGGCACCTGGGATGAGATTAATAGGGCAATCGTACTCCCTGTGCGGAGGCAAATCCTGAACTCCACTCTCAGAGAAGACATCCGAAAATTCAGAGAGGAAAGGTGGTACAGTCTTAGTAGAAACCTCAGAAACAGATGTCATGAGGCAATTCTCTCTGCAAAAGTCACTCCAACCATTTATTTGCCTCGCTTGCCAATCAATGGTGCGGTTATGTTTAGTGAGCCAGGGTAGCCCCAACACTAGAGGAGTAGGCAAACCGCTAAGGACGAAACATGACACATCCTCAACATGAGCATCACTCACAATTAAACGGATATTGTGAACTATGCCCTTTAAAGATTTCTGAGAAAGTGGAGCGGAATCAATAGCAAAAACAGGAATATCCTTTCCCAAAGTGCATACTTGGAAACCATGAGTTATTGCAAATTGATTATCAATGAGATTGACAGCTGCTCCACTATCCACAAAAATCTCACAAAAAATGCTCTTGCTCTCTAGCGCCACCCTAGCAGGCAGGACAAAATGGGAACTACAAGCAAACGGAAAACCTTCAATTTCCACCTCAACCCTGCCAATAGTAACAGACGGAACATTTTTAAAAGATTTTTTCCTTTTTGTTTCTTTATTACTCCCAGAAGACTGCCTGAATCTCCTAGAGGGACAAACATTTGCCAAATGATTTATACCTCCACAACAAAAACAAACCCTCCCATGCGGGCTGAATCTTCTATTGTCAGAGGCAATCAACCCCAGCTGCATGGGCTCCTGCTCAGAAGGGGCTGACAGCGACTGAGACCCCTGCGCACAGAATGAGACCGCTGCACTGTCGCGGGACTGAGTATGACAGGAAGGAGAGATCTCTCCTCACTCTCTAAGACGCCTGTCAATACGAACGGCCTGAGACATAGCAGAATCCAAGGAGGTAGGTCTCTCATGAAAGGCAAATGCATCTTTCAATCCCTCTGATAGACCATGGCAAAATTGACTTCAGAGTGCAGCATCATTCCAACCAGTATCAGCTGCCCATCTCCGAAATTCTGAGCAGTATATCTCTGCGGATTGTTTACCCTGGCATAACAGACGTAGTCTAGATTCAGCCAGAGCAATACGATCCGGATCATCATATATCTGACCCAGGGCTAAAAAGAATTCATCCACTGAACGGAGGGGCCGTGCCCCCTCCGGCAGCGAAAAGGCCCAGGACTGAGCGTTACCCCTGAGCAGCGATATAATGATCCCCACCCTCCGTTCCTCATCACCAGAGGAATGGGGAAGAAGGCAAAAATGGAGTTTGCAAGCCTCTCTAAAATGCACAAAATACTCACTACCCCCGGAGAACGTATCCGGGAGCGAGATCTTAGGCTCAGAACAAACTCCATGAACGCAAGCTGAACCGGTCACTTGAAACTGAGAAAAAGTCTTACGGAGATCAGCTACCTCCAATGAAAGACCCTGGAAGCGTTCAGCCAAAAGTGAAACCGGATCCATGCTTGAGACGGTTTTGGCGGCTTATAATGTCACGGATGGTGTACAGGAAACAAGACAATGCAATATAATCAATGACCCACTAGATCCACAACTAAGGAACAAAAGGAAAACCCCTGCATATAACCTGCCACTCTCCCTGACTGCTCAGCCTATGCGAACACCCCAAAGGTGGATGGGCGCATATCCACGTACCTCGGCTATCTAATACCTGAAGACCCTACAATAGTGAGGGGACACGACCACCGGCTCCCTACACTAGACGCGGAGGGAGTCAGGGTCTCCTGGAATCCAGCAGACAGAAAATCACAAATAAAGGAACAGCACTTATCTTGCAGAGGACTGGGAAATAGGAACAGCATGCACACACACTCCAGGAAGTTGTATAAGCCGCACACTACTGCATTATGGGGAGGAACTTAAAGGGAAGCAATCAGTCCAACTGCATGACAGCTGAGATAGACTAACGAGATGAGGAACTGAAACCAAAACAAAGAAACTCAAGGAGGAGGATCTGGAAGGCTTCTGTCAGAGCTTCTCAGCTGTCTGGTTGTGACACTTTTTTGCTGATGACTTTCTTTCTTGAGCTTCAGGCTGTGTGCTGGCACTTGTGGCTATGGGAGTCCACTGTGAAAATGTAGGGTCTAAGTTGGTTTGGCCTGCATGTAATCTAGGTGATGGGTGTCTGAGCTGTACTCTCTCACCTACAACAGGGTCTGTCAAGCTATTGTTTGCCGGGCACTCTGCTGACTGAAAAATGCTGTAGCTTTTCTAATATCTGTATCTTGAGTTTTATTGTACTCCTTTCTCTGTAGTAGTGATCTTACAGTAGAGTAGAATCTCGTGCTGGTCCCGAAGACCCTTGGTGTAGGAGCTCTAGACTGTGCTTCCAGACTCCACACTATCTAAATTAGAATTCCCCCTCCTGGCAAGAGCCAGGATGAGCCCACTCCTACCATGAGGGAAAGAATAGGGTGGTTATCCCTGTCCCTGCCAACCATGCTGGTGTACATTATACATGTATAACAGAACAAAAACATCACATAACTAAGAATTACAGATACCCCCAGGTCTTGAGTACTGTAAAAACTACTACCAACTTGTTTTGTGCTGCTTTTGAATTGGCCAGCACTGTGGGCTTCCGATCCATGACTCCGCTCCGCAAAAGATAGGTCATTTCCTATGTTTTGCTGTATCTTGCAGATCGAGGACCTATTCAAGTCAATGGGTTCTCATCCGCAGCACAGAATGCATACAGCCAGAGCCAATGTATTGCGGACCTGCCGTTTGCAGTTCATGAGCACGGAGCCCTTACGTTCATGTTTGTTTCCCTGTTAATGTGAAATTTTTTCTAAAACTAGGGGGTCAATATAAGAATGTAGTCAATATAAGAATGTAGTGCATTGAATTCTGGGACACTTAGGGAGAAATTCATCACCACCCTATGTCTCGTTCTGGTGTAAAACAGTCGCAAAACCATGGTTTTGTGACCTTTTCAATGCCAATGGCATTTTACGCCACCCTCACCAGTTTTACCAAAAAGGGTCATGGCGAGGGCAGAATATGCGCTAGGCCATCAGCTCTGGCACAGGATCTCTCTCTTTCCTTATCTCTCGTTCAGATAGAATTGATTCAGGTCTGAACTGAATTTTTTATTTTTATTTGATGAACTTGAAATGAACATAATCTCAAAAGGTTTGCTCAACTCTAATTCACACCTGACATGAATTTCAAGAAATGCAGTACCACTTATGTGCTATTTAGAAAAAAAAAATTTTTTTTACATTTTTTGTCTCATTGGGGCACTTTTAATACAGAAATAAAAGAAAGTCCACAGCACACTCACTTGATTAAAGGATGCATTGCCACAAATCCAGGAATCCTTCCTGAATGTCATACCCACAGTTGTAAAAGGAGTGACAGCATCCAGCGGGTGAACAGTTTTTATTCTTCCAATATAGCCCAGTGTTTCAACCCACGCAATATATATGTTGTCACTGATTAAATAGGAAAGAAATGTCAATCAGTGGCAGTGGGTGTGGTGAGCCAGGAGCTCATGAATGTGAGGAGTCCTAGGGCTTGCTCTGTATTGAACATCTCCAGCATTTGTCTTGCGCTGGAGATGTTGAATACAGATTTTAGCCAAATAGCTCGGTAAATTCAGAAAGCGACTCAAGTTTTTGCTAAGGGTATCTGTAACCAGTTCATGCTGCCCTCAATAAGGTCTCACAAAGAGAACCCTATTTTAAACAGAAACCAGTCTGGCAATCAGCTGATCACAGAAGGTCCAGCTTCTGGAGCCCACAGAGATCAGAAGTCACTGTTAGGGCTTGTTCACAGGAACGTAAGGGCTCCGTGCCCATGCTGCGGACTGCAAATTGTGGTCCGCAATGCACGGGCACCGACCGTGGGGCAGCCGCACGCGGATCGCAGACCCATTCACTTGAATGGGTTCCGCGATCCGTCCGTTCTGCAAAAAGATAGAACAAGTTCTATCTTTTTGCGGAACAGAAGCACGGAACGGAACACCACAGAAGAAGTCTGTAGTGCTTCCGTGGGATTCCGTTCTGTGCTTCCGTTCCGCACCGCATTTCCGGATTTGCGGACCCATTTAAGTGAATGGGTCGGCATCCGTGATGCGGAATGCAAACGGCTGGTGATCCGTGTATTGCGGAACCACCTTATGCGGCCCGCAGCACGGGCACGGAGCCCTTACGTTCGTGTGAACAAGCCCTAAGATAAAAGTTCTCTATTCTTGCTCCATATGTGTCAATATGCCCTAAATTATATGAATTTAAATTTCTACACCTATTCTAAATATATTATTATCGGGAGCCTTAATCTTCGACTATGATTACCCTTGCAGTTGACAGACTAATAATGTGCTGGTCTTTTTCATTGACTGCAATGTCAGCAATTGAGTATAAATGACCAAATAATTTTGCCATAGGTTTCTTCGTAGTATTTGGATGCCATAAGCGTATAACTTTATCGTGTCCTGTAAAGAGTAAAGATACAAAACTAAGTAAATATTCAGAATACTTATTATACATTTGCTATTTAGTAGGAAGACTAATAATCAAAACAATATACTGTATGTTGTATATTCTGAAAATAGGATATCAGTTTTGGAGGGCCAGACTATAGAGTCTTTAGAGTAGATGTTTGAGAGTAAACATTTATGTGATCAACTTTATAATATATCTTTATATAGGTTGAAACTCTGCATTTGTGGCTCACAATTAGGCCTCTTTCACACTGGCGTGTGGGGCCCGTTGCCGTATTGCGGACCGCACAATGCGGGCCGCAATACACGGGCGCCGTTCCGTGGGCATTTCGCATCACGGATGCGGACCCATTCACTTGAATGGGTCCGCAAATCCGGAGATGAGGAATGGTGCGGAACGGAACCACGGAACGGAACCCTACGGAAACACTACGGAGTGCTTTCGTGGGGTTTCGTCCCGTACTTCAGTTCCGCAAAAAAGATAGAACATGTCCTATCTTTTTGCGCAACGTCCGGATCGCGGACCCATTCAAGTGAATGGGTCCGCGATCCGCTGCGGCTGCCCCACGGACTGTGCTCGTGCATTGCGGCCCGCATTTTGCTGGCCGCAGCACGACCACGGGCCGAACACGCCAGTGTGAAAGAGGCCTTAAAGGGGTATTGCAGTCCCCATTCTTGAGTGGCAACACTTAGTTATCTCTGGCAGTCCCATAGACATGAATGGAGTGGCAGTTTGCATGCACAATCATCTGCTCCTTCCCTTTCTGGAAGTATGGGGCCCCCATTCTCTTTATGAGTGAAGGTCCCAGAGATCTGACTCCCACTGATCTAATGCTATCCCCTAACCAGTGGATAGGGGATAATTTTTTCTAACCAGAATACCCATTCAAGCTGGCCATACATATAGGGCTAATGTAGCAGTAATTTGCTGACATTGATGGTATCGACCTACAATCTCATGTGTTCCAGGGATAAGGAATGGTTTCTAACATGGCCAGCTCTTTGTTCTTTGGTAGACAAGCTTATGCCAGAGTTTTTTGGCACCCGCTTGTAAGGAGGTGTCCATCCGTCTGCAGGCACTGCTCATGAGTTTCTGTCATTCACCCCCTTGCTTATCCTTCTGTTGCCTATCCCTTCTATTTCCTCAGACATTCCTATTTGTCTGGCAGGCCTGTGAGTGGCCAAAGACTACAGGAGATGGAGCTGTGCTCATATTGCATAGTGAGCGCTGCTCTGAGCTCCATGGAGCTGGTGTTTTTTGTTTAGTGGCCGAGTGAGGAGAAAGAGAGCTAGTGCTGGGGGCAGTTCAGTCACAAAAGGTAGCATTGCCCTGTGACCAGTGGCATTCCCTGTATGAAGGCAGATCACACGACTGCTACGGGGTCTGTGGAGAAAGGGGGCTCAGCACTGACATGCTTTCATTGCTTCCCAACAGAGTTATGTCAACTTCCTGCAGCCAGAAATGCTCACTGCATTGTGATTTATACAGCTCCTACTGAGTTCTATTGTTACTATATCAATTAAAATGTAGTGAACTCCCTCTAGTTCTGGCTATAGACATCCATGCCATTAACAATCGGATATAGAGCTCACTGGGTGAGATTAATCAGTGTATCTTTAGCAGTTTTATAGCATAAATACATTGAAAAATACTGTTACGACTGTAGGTAGGGACAGACAAGAACAGTGTGCCCTAAGGCTAGAACCTAGCCTGCTTTCCCAACCTACTTGCAGTAGAAGCCGTAGATAGCTGTAGTGTACGGGGGCTGTAATACCCGTCACTACAGAAGGGTCACTTGTGTGCTGTCGTTTCCCCTTATTTATGGGGAGGTTGGTATGAATCATCTTCATAATGTAATGCTATGTACTTCCCTGTTACTGTGAAATGTGCATTTGCAGGCCTGCTAGGGGTGTCATTCCAGCTCTGAGTCACTAGAGGGAGCTAGGGAGCCCTAGGATATATAAGGCCCAGTCAGGGAAGGGAAAAAAAAGTTTTGCTTTAGACCATGTCTGAGTTGAGTCCAGGCCTGGAGCTTGCAGACCAGGAGAGGGTATTGCAGTCCCTGTAATCGGGTTCCAGATCCAAGAAGAAGGTTCCCCTCCTGAGTTCATATATGCAGAAGCAGGAACACCACAGTTAACCAGCCTGAGGAACTGAGAGAGACAGAGGCAAGCCCAGAAAAGCAAGAGGTACTAAAGATAACAGAGGAGGTACTTGATCATTATAAAACCAAGGATATAAGCCAGAGCTAGGGCATCGGGCCTTGGAGAAGAGTTTCTATGTTCCAGGATCAGTCAGGAATAGAGTGCAAGCCGCCTGTACTGCAAGTCCTGTGTTTAACACTCTGAAGTCACCTTGCTATATATTGCCTGCATCAAATGTATTGAAACCAACTGTCTTCAAAGGAACTGCGCTTCCATCTATGTCCATGTATGATGACTACTAAAGTTTGAGTTCTGCTTTAACATCGCGTGATTCCTCAGTTATTCCTGCTATCAGCAAACGGCGTGCCACCGTTTAATTGGCACTGGCGTCACGAACATTACTTATCATTACCTGCCCTTGCAGAGAGTCAGCTGTCTCAGGTTAGAGTCACAATTGCACTACAACACCCAGGAACATTTTTAAACTTAACTTGAGTATGCTGCATAGCTAGACCACAACTGGTCGACAATCCCTACCCTATTTAAGAGACTGACTAACAAAGACAGACAAAAATGGGTCATAGCCAGATGGATTATGCAGAACAAAACAAGAGACAGAGAGTGGTTAGAAGACAAGCCGTGGTCATAAGCACGAGCAATCCAAATAAGCACAGGAGCAAGAACCAGGAACACAGATAGTGAGTCAAAGACTATAACTTGCACTGGTGTATGGCCAGGAAGGGGTTTAAATAGAGCGCAGAGTCCCTGGATCATAACCTAAAAGGGCAATTGACTCAGCGCTCCGTTAGTCAAACACTCAACACAGTAATAGAGCAGCTGAGCTGTCGAGTCACCAGGGGGTATGGCTCAGCAGCACATCTCTCCTGTGTCGCTGGAGTCCAGACAGGTAAGCTTGTTACAAATACAGTATAGCATTTGAAATGAACACCATACTTTTTCTGACATGCAGCTGTGTTGCACAGACTGTTAACAACATCACTTGCTATATATTGCCTGCATCAAATGTATTGAAACCAACTGTCTTCAAAGGAACTGCGCTTCCATCTATGTCCATGTATGATGACTACTAAAGTTTGAGTTCTGCTTTAACATCGCGTGATTCCTCAGTTATTCCTGCTATCAGCAAACGGCGTGCCACCGTTTAATTGGCACTGGCGTCACGAACATTACTTATCATTACCTGCCCTTGCAGAGAGTCAGCTGTCTCAGGTTAGAGTCACAATTGCACTACAACACCCAGGAACATTTTTAAACTTAACTTGAGTATGCTGCACTTCTCTTTTGGCGTCACGAACAGGATGCGCACGCTTTCTAGTGCAAGAAGCGTGAACTTTGTGCCTTATACAGTTGCCCTGTGACCAAAGTGACAAATTGCCTGCTTATTTAAAGTGGACTTTGTGGACTAAAAAACATACCAAAAGTGTCCCTAAAATCTCCAAAAAGCACTGTGCAGTGTTGCACTATCAAGAGGAAGGAAATCGCCACATCGGAGTGTGGTTTTATGGACTTTTTACCATCCTGCTTGCTGTCAGTGAATAGACAGCGTTTTTTTTGCTAAAAGATGGCCGCTAAGCTTGCTGAGTTTACTGCTGCGTCATCTTCATCCTGAATTGGCGGGAAAAGTTGGCGCATTTTTACTGAAAAAGCGGGAAAAGGTTCAAGGTCAGGCGCCACCGCCTGTCTGGACATTTGCATGTCTGCCAGCATGGACTCCGCCTCCCACATACTGGAATACCTGGGGGGCGGCCTCCCAGTGCAATGGGAGGATCTGGCTGAACTTATTGGCGCCACCCTGTCGCTCTCTGTTGAAGGATCGAGCATGTTGGAGAGTAAAGACTGCTCTGCTGAGATGTCCACGCCTGAGTTTCTGAACACGACTGATATTGGTGTAGAGCCAGAGGAGGCTCCACCGGCCTACTCTCCGGGACCGGAGAGACCCGCCTGCCCGCCACCGGGGAAAGAACCAGAGCACTACTATGGCTCTTTGAGAGATTTCTTTCAGCCCTCTTTCAAGTGGTCCGCATTGATGGCAGAGATCCGGGAGGCCGCCATAAGGAAGAATACCAAAACTAAAATATATTATGAAGAATTAACCAAGAGTATTCACGAGCGGCACACCAATACCCAACCCCGCCTGGAAAGGAGAAAGGGGTTGGTGGTGTCCTTTGACAAGACCCGTGGCTACGGGTTCATACAGGACTATGTTACTGGCAGAGACTTATACGTGAACCGGAGATCTGTCAAGAGAGATTACCTCCCTGCGCATCTGCATAATCTCCGCGAGGGAGAGGAAGTAGAGTTCACCCCTGCAAAGAGCCTGCGAGGCCCATATGCAACTGCCGTGTCCCGTCCCAAGAGAGAACCGGAGGACTGGGAGGCAGAAGAGGACTATTCTGGCTGCGAGCGGGCACCTGAGCGCTCTCCAGAACCAGCCCATCACGCGTTCCAAGAGCGGGGCTCTTTCATTGGTCCTAATGTATTCTGGCAGCCCACCGTGTTGGAGAAATGGGTGAGTCCCTATCCGTCCCCCGAGCTGCCTCGCCGGGAGAAAACCATCCAAGACATGGAAAATTTAAAAGGACTTCGCGTTACCCTGGAGAATATCCGGAAGGGTAGGAGACCAGATGCGCCACCGGAGCCTGCAGCGACCGCGTCCGACGCATCCTACACTGTACCTGCGCCGGCGGCGCCAGCAGAGGACAGCGATTCGGAGACTGAAAGTATAGGTGACCAGATCGTCCGGCTGGAGGAAAAGTTGCGGGAGCTGCGCAAGATTGCCACCGCCAGGATCCAGACGCCGCCTAAGGAAGACGAGGTAAGGGTGCCTGTCACCACCCATAAACCACCTTCTGCTAACATTGCTCCGTCAAGGCCCCAAAGAAGTCCCGCTAATCCTGTGACTTGCTGCACAGAGCCCACCGGACCGCTTGCGGCGGCGGTATCTAATCCAGCACAGCCTACTATAATTATGCCGGGACCGGTACGGTCCACAAGAGTCTTTACCCCTAGGCCTATGGGGCCAATACCTATTAGGGGTCCCTTCACTTTGCAGCTGCCCCCTGACACTGTGATGTGGGCACATCCACCTGTAGAGAATTACTACAGCTCTTATTTGCCAGCAGAGCTGGGCAACTATGATGCGCCCTTGTGAATAAGCCTGCTAGGCCTTTGATTTATTTCGCCAAGGGATGATTTTGAAAGTTTAACCCTTCCAGGACAGGAGTCCTTTGTTTCTGGTCCTTTGTTGCTGCTGCCAGTTTACCCACGGCTCAGTGGTAGTGGTCACCCACTGAAATAATAAAGTCAACAAAGCCAAGTTTGTTTCCAGGACCTCCTGCCTGCTTCTGCTATCACACACCAAGTTGTGCCTGTTCCGTTGTTGCACCTTTTACCCTTAACCCCCTTTTCAGGTTGATCAGGGGTATTACAGCACTTGTTTTTAGATGTCATTTTTATTGTGCAACTGGATTCCAAGGATACGTGCCCAGTGATAGACTCAAAAGTACCTGAGCCTCTGAGATCTTTGTTTTTAAGTCAATGTGCCCAGAGATGGACTCCACTGCCTGCGAGCCTCTGTGATTTATAAGAAAGGAACCTGGGTACGGACTCATATTTGTTCTTTGAGCCTCCAAGAACTTTTATACTGTTTTATCTTTTCTGCTGTTCTATTAAGGACAATTTGCACATATGGACTATCCTGGTTCCTTAACATCCGCTGTGCCAGGTCAGCGCCCCAGTTCCACTCACTTTCCTGAGAGAAGAGAACGACGCCCCTTGTCACCACGCTTCACCTTTGCCAATTGGACCTGATATGAATGTATATGCAGATGAATTACGTATATGTATGCCTGCATGTGTCTTTTTCTATTTCAGGTGAAAATTCCAGTTGGGCGGGCCCTGATGGAGTACGAGGTCGTACTCAGCTTAAAGCAGCGGGGTATGTAGTGTACGGGGGCTGTAATACCCGTCACTACAGAAGGGTCACTTGTGTGCTGTCATTTCCCCTTATTTATGGGGAGGTTGGTATGAATCATCTTCATAATGTAATGCTATGTACTTCCCTGTTACTGTGAAATGTGCATTTGCAGGCCTGCTAGGGGTGTCATTCCAGCTCTGAGTCACTAGAGGGAGCTAGGGAGCCCTAGGATATATAAGGCCCAGTCAGGGAAGGGAAAAAAAAGTTTTGCTTTAGACCATGTCTGAGTTAAGTCCAGGCCTGGAGCTTGCAGACCAGGAGAGGGTATTGCAGTCCCTGTAATCGGGTTCCAGATCCAAGGAGAAGGTTCCCCTCCTGAGTTCATATATGCAGAAGCAGGAACACCACAGTTAACCAGCCTGAGGAACTGAGAGAGACAGAGGCAAGCCCAGAAAAGCAAGATGTACTAAAGATAACAGAGGAGGTACTTGATCATTATAAAACCAAGGATATAAGCCAGAGCTAGGGCATCGGGCCTTGGAGAAGAGTTTCTATGTTCCAGGATCAGTCAGGAATAGAGTGCAAGCCGCCTGTACTGCAAGTCCTGTGTTTAACACTCTGAAGTCACCTTGCTATATATTGCCTGCATCAAATGTATTGAAACCAACTGTCTTCAAAGGAACTGCGCTTCCATCTATGTCCATGTATGATGACTACTAAAGTTTGAGTTCTGCTTTAACATCGCGTGATTCCTCAGTTATTCCTGCTATCAGCAAACGGCGTGCCACCGTTTAATTGGCACTGGCGTCACGAACATTACTTATCATTACCTGCCCTTGCAGAGAGTCAGCTGTCTCAGGTTAGAGTCACAATTGCACTACAACACCCAGGAACATTTTTAAACTTAACTTGAGTATGCTGCATAGCTAGACCACAACTGGTCGACAGTCCCTACCCTATTTAAGAGACTGACTAACAAAGACAGACAAAAATGGGTCATAGCCAGATGGATTATGCAGAACAAAACAAGAGACAGAGAGTGGTTAGAAGACAAGCCGTGGTCATAAGCACGAGCAATCCAAATAAGCACAGGAGCAAGAACCAGGAACACAGATAGTGAGTCAAAGACTATAACTTGCACTGGTGTATGGCCAGGAAGGGGTTTAAATAGAGCGCAGAGTCCCTGGATCATAACCTAAAAGGGCAATTGACTCAGCGCTCCGTTAGTCAAACACTCAACACAGTAATAGAGCAGCTGAGCTGTCGAGTCACCAGGGGGTATGGCTCAGCAGCACATCTCTCCTGTGTCGCTGGAGTCCAGACAGGTAAGCTTGTTACAAATACAGTATAGCATTTGAAATGAACACCATACTTTTTCTGACATGCAGCTGTGTTGCACAGACTGTTAACAACATCACTATAACAGTGGTTTAATGCCCAACATTTTTTTCTCCCAAAATATACATTTTGTGCTGCATTTTGTACAGGGAAATACAAAATGTACAACCAATAGTGCAGTTTTTGAGGCAATTTTTCATCCCCTGAGGAAGTACCCAACTCTCATGTCATTGCCTCTCTGCCACTCTGTGCACCAGAAACTCAAGTCTACACCGGCCAGGAGCTGGCATAGACTTGAGCAATAATAACAGGCCAGTTTCTGACGCAAGTTATAGTAAATCCAGCGGGCGATGGTAAGCCCTTCCCCCTCCCACTAGGCATCGTCCCCTTTTTGCCCCACTTAAGAAAAGTGTCAACTTTTTTACTACACATTAATTGTGTAAAAAGTATGATAAATGTCCCCCCCCCCCCGGACACAGCATGCTACAACAACTATGTGTGAAGGAAGTCTGACAAGTGACAGAAAAGTGACTATGCCCATTAACAGACATTGATTAGAAGGGACAGGTCACTCTAAAGTTTGCTATGGATTTCTTGGTAACCCCTGCCCATGACTAATAGTAACCTAAAGAAGGCATTCTCCTTGGAGGGTCTGGTGCATCCCAGAACGCATGTAAGGTTACATACAGGCCGTGTGGCAGAGGGTGGTCATAAACCTTCTGGCTCACCCATACAGGGTGGGAACTATGGCAGTGGTCAAGATCCCCTTCCCAGTTCAGAGCACCCCTGTTAATTGCGGCGTCCATTCTGTGCAAATAAGGTAATAATTCACTATCCTCTTTGGGACCCAGAGCCAAAATTATTACTATACAACCTTTTCACATGATACGCTGCATCTGAAGAGTTCTCAGTGGACCACATATGAGCTTCATGCGAAGTGTTTTCAGATTTTGTAATAAATTTCCTATCCAGATAGTTACTTGCTGGATTGTAAAATATGCAGAGAATTACCTTATTGATCTCTTCATGTAAAGGCTCATGCACATGACCGTATGTATTTTGTGGTGCGCAAAAAATACGAATGACATCCGTGTGCATTCCATATTTTGCGGAACGGAACAGCTGGCCCCTTATTAAAAAGTCCTAACCTTTTTTTGCAGAACGGAAATACGGACATATGGAATGCACATGGAGTGACTTCCGGTTTTTTTGCGGGCCCATTGAAAAACGGAACGGACACAGAAAGAAAATATGTTTGTGTGCATAAGCCCTTAATAGGACTTTATACAGATTACATACTTCATTTGGGCTGTAAGAAAACAAAATTATTTACAGATAAAGAAAAATTGCAGTAGTGGCCATTGACAACCAATCAGATTTAACCTTTCATTTTTCAGAGGTCGTTTGGGGAATCAAAGCAGCGACCTGATTGGTTGCCATGAGCACATTCCCACTATTCACTTTTCCTTTGCACCAGTTTTGATAAATCAATCCCATTGTTTTCAAATCAGCAAATTAATTGTCTTGTTAAAGGTGTGGTCCTACCTCCAGTCGCAATTATATTTGCTTTCACACAGTAGACAAATGTGGTAACTCCTTTAGGAACTGAGAATACTCTAACAGATCTGTGAAATTAAAAGTAAAACAGTAACTTAATGCCATGATCTTGGTATAATAATTATGGCTATTTTAAAGCAGGGTCTGAAATGACTTTAGTTTTAACAGATATGTTCATGTACAGTGGGATGCTAAAGTTTGGGCAACCTTGTTAATCGTCATGATTTTCCTGTATAAATCGTTGGTTGTTACGATAAAAAATGTCACTTAAATATATCATATAGGAGACACACACAGTGATATTTGAGAAGTGAAATGAAGTTTATTGGATTTACAGAAAGTGTGCTATAATTGTTTAAACAGAATTAGGCAGGTGCATAAATTTGGGCACTGTTGTCATTTTATTGATTCCAAAACCTTTAGAACTAATTATTGGAACTCAAATTGGCTTGGTAAGCTCAGTGACCCCTGACCTACATACACAGGTGAATCCAATTATGAGAAAGAGTATTTAAGGGGGTCAATTGTAAGTTTCCCTCCTCTTTTAATTTTCTCTGAAGAGTAGCAACATGGGGGTCTCAAAACAACTCTCAAATGACCTGAAGACAAAGATTGTTCACCATCATGGTTTAGGGGAAGGATACAGAAAGCTGTCTCAGAGATTTCAGCCGTCTGTTTCCACAGTTAGGGACATATTGAGGAAATGGAAGACCACAGGCTCAGTTCAAGTTAAGGCTCGAAGAGGCAGACCAAGAAAAATCTCGGATAGACAGAAGCGACGAATGGTGAGAACAGTCAGAGTCAACCCACAGACCAGCACCAAAGACCTACAACATCATCTTGCTGCAGATGGAGTCACTGTGCATCGTTCAACCATTCGGTGCACTTTACACAAGGAGATGCTGTATGCGAGAGTGATGCAGAGGAAGCCTTTTCTCCGCCCACAGCACAAAAAGTGCCGCTTGAGGTGGTCTAAAGCACATTTGGACAAGCCAGCTTCATTTTGGAATAAGGTGCTGTGGACTGATGAAACTAAAATTGAGTTATTTGGCCATAACAAGGGGCGTTATGCATGGAGGAAAAAGAACACAGCATTCCAAGAGAAACACCTGCTACCTACAGTAAAATATGGTGGTGGTTCCATCATGCTGTGGGGCTGTGTGGCCAGTGCAGGGACTGGGAATCTTGTCAAAGTTGAGGGACGCATGGATTCCACTCAGTATCAGCAGATTCTGGAGACCAATGTCCAGGAATCAGTGACAAAGCTGAAGCTGCGCCAGGGCTGGATCTTTCTACAAGACAACGACCCTAAACACTGCTCAAAATCCACTAAGGCATTTATGCAGAGGAACAAGTACAACATTCTGGAATGGCCATCTCAGTCCCCAGACTAAAAAATCTGTGGTGTGACTTAAAGAGAGCTGTCCATGCTCGGAAGCCATCAAACCTGAATGAACTAAAGATGTTTTGTAAAGAGGAATGGTCCAAAATACCTTCAACCAGAATCCAGACTCTCATTGGAACCTACAGGAAGCGTTTAGAGGCTGTAATTTCTGCAAAAGGAGGATCTACTAAATCTTTTTTGTGCTGCCCAAATTTATGCACCTGCCTAATTTTGTTTAAACAATTATAGCACACTTTCTGTAAATCCAATAAACTTTATTTCACTTCTCAAATATCACTGTGTGTGTCTCCTATATGATATATTTAACTGACATTTTTTATCATAACAACCAACGATTTATACAGGAAAATCATGACGATTAACAAGGTTGCCCAAACTTTCGCATCCCACTGTAGTTGCTGACTTCATGTACATGTACTCCATTCTTTATCTTGACCCTTTTTGTCATGTAGACAAATTACTCTGGTTTGTTTCTATTCTGTATGTAGCATTTCCTGTTTCTGTATCCAACCAAACCCATGATGCACTTCTTCTTTCTCTTCAACAGCTTCAGCACCATCTGTAACAACTCCCAGCTAGTTTATAGCTCCTCCCACCAGCTAGTTACATAGACACTCCCCTATCACTGCCCCTAACACCCAGCTAGTTTATAGCTCCTCCCACCAGCTAGTTACATAGACACTCCCCTATCACTGCCCCTAATGCCCAGCTAGTTTATAGCTCCTCCCACCGGCTAGTAACATAGACACTCCCCTATCACTGCCCCTAACACCACCCAGCTAGTTTATAGCTCCTCCCACCAGCTAGTTACATAGACGCTCCACTATCTCTGCCCCTAACAACACCCAGGTAGTTTATAGCTCCTCCCACCAGCTAGTTACATAGACACTCTCTTATCACTGCCCCTAACAACACCCAGCTAGTTTATAGCTCCTCCCACCAGCTAGTTACATAGACACTCCCCTATCACTGCCCATGATGCTGCTCTGACATCCCCATAGACATAACATCACAGGAAATAAGAAGGATCTGCATGGACATTGTCATGTGACCACAGAACAGAATATAGGAGCAATAAAAGTAAAATAAATACATTTCAAAATTATAGGTACTATCATAAATTATTGAATTAAAGGATTCCCACAGTGACGTACCCGAACATGGGTGGCAGGTTCTGGCTGTATCATCCAGCAGGCACCTGGCCGTAATGATGGGACACAGCGATCCTGCCGAACCCCGTCATTTAACACTAATCGCTGCACATGTGAGGTAAGGCAGAGGGATGTGGTTCCGATTGGAGCTCCTCGCAGATAAATCGCAGGGCTCCGATCGGTTACCATGACAGCCTGGATGCTGCTGAAGCCTTCTAGGTCTGTCATTGTAAGTTCTGATGGTATGATGATATGCCAATCAGCATGCACCTTCTTCCATACTGGCAGTTTAACCCCTTAGTGACCACCCATACGTGTTTTTACAGTGGTCACTAAGGGGCCCTGCTCTAACAGCTTGGACCGGCAGGAGTGCCGATCCGGGCTGTTCAAGACTTTACATGCCATGGGCAATGGCGCCTGCCGCATGTAAAGTGCTGACAGACGGAGCGGACTCCCTCTGCCTCCCATCGGCACCCCGCATATGCGATCGCGGGGTGCCGATGTGTGTGAAGGCTGCCTGGGGTCTCATGTAGGCCCCAGACCAGCCTTCAGTAATTTCCAGCAGGCTGCGCCTCCCTGGTCAATGTTAGAATAGCATTGCAATTAAAATGCAATGCACCATAGGGATAGTGCATTGCATTTTAAAAGCAATTAAAAAGCTGTCTGTTATAGTCCCCTTGTGGGACTATTAAGTGGCAAAAAAAACTTTAAAAAAACCTAATTTATTCAATTAAAAAAATCCCATTAAAAAAAAAGCGCTTTTCAATGAATAAAATAGAAAAAAAAAATCTTCCCCATGTTTGGTATTGCCACGTCTGTAACAACCCAGACTACATAAATATCATGTAAATTATCCCCTTCAGCGAATGCTGTTTAAAAAAAAAGACAGAATTGCAAATCTTTTCTTAGTTGCCACCGAAAAAAACGTAATAACAAGCGATCAAAAAGTGCCATGTACTCCACAATAATACCAATGAAACATACAAGTCATCCCACAAAAATCAAGCCCTCACACAACTCCATATAAAGAAAAATAAAAAAAGTTATGGGTCTTGGGAAGCGGCAATGCAAAAACATTTTTTTCTTTTAAAGAAAAAAAGGGGTTTTATTGCAAAAAAGTTGTAAAATGTGAAAAAACTGTGTATTTGGTATCAATGTAATCGTACTGACCCAGAGAATAAAGATATTATGTTATTTATACCGAAAAATGAACGCCATAAAATTTATAACGTAAAAACACAGTGGCAGTATTGCTGTTTTTCCCATCTCCCTCCCAGAAAGAGTTAATAAAAGTTAATCAAAAAGTTATGTGTACCCCAAAACGCTGCCAGTAAAAACTACAACTTGTCACACAAAAAACAAGCCCTCATAAATCTATATAGAAGGAAAAATGAAAAAAAGTTATAGCTCCTGGAAAGCGACGATGAAAAAAGGAAGAAAAACGCTTGATCAATAAGACCCAAAACAGGCTGGTCACTAAGGGGTTAAGCTTTTCCATTACTAGAGTTATTAGACTGGCCAGGCGCTTCACAGAACACAGGTAGAAATTTGGATTATTGAAGCAATGGTAGTGGACCACAGGCCTCCTAACACCATAGGTCACTAGTTTTTGCTGAGTATGATTGTAATGTCACTTGGCACTAAACATATTCCTTAAAGGGGTTGGCCAGTTTCTGACTACTATTGATCAATGTGTTTGGAAGATGAATATCTGGTACTTACTAATATAGCCTTTAATGCACAATTTTATATTTTCAATTATATTTCATAAGGTATGTCCTCTTATTGGCCAAGTCTTTTGTGTTGTCCACACAGAGTTCCTGTCCATAAGATGGCCGCTGATGGAGAGTCATGTGACCAGACACATCGCTAAGCCTCCTCCCTTCAAATACACTGGACTTGAAATCTCTACTTGCACTGCTGGGAGTTTAGTGCAGGTGCAGTGTGTGAATGGAGGAGGCTGAGTGATGTGTCTGATGACCCTCCATCAGCGGCCATCTTATGTATAGGACCTCAATTCAAACGGAAGATTTGCCAAACAAGGGGATGTCTTATGAAATAAAGCAAACGGATTACAGAATACCAGAGAAGGTTCTATGAGTAAGTGCCATATAATCCTCTTACATACACATTGGTCACATTGATCAACCCCTTTAAGTATTTATACATACATAATAATTGTACAACATAACCACGAGCGTACCCAGTGTCTTTTATCATTTTCACATCATCTAGAACTAAGGAACTAGTGCTGTCTGGGGATGATGAAGCAAAAAGATTTAGCTCTGGGAAATACTTTATTTTAACAACCCAGTCATGGTGCAGCTTTCTTCTGAACCTAAAAATCCAAATACAAAAACATAATTTACCAGTTCACTTAAATAATAATAATAATAGAAAAAAATAATTTAAATAGTTCATGCCTATACATTTTATTCTGTGGTACAGTGCCTGGCAAAGGTTTTCACCCCCTTGGGTTTTTAGTGTTTTGTTGCATTACCACCTGGAGTTAAAAATAGATTTTTATTCAAATTTTATGTAACCTGACAAAATAATCTATATTGTTACAGTGGAATGAAATAAAACCTTGCTTGAAAAAATATATAAAAACCAAGAAGATGAGAGAGCATATGTATTCACCTCAATTATTATCAAACACCAAAATAAGACTACTTTCACAACTGCGTTTTTAATTCCGCTATTGAGATCCGTCATAGGATCTTAATAGCAGAAGAAAACGCTTCAGTTTTGTTCCCATTCATTGTCAATGAGGACAAAACTGAACGAAACGGAATGCACCAAAATGCATTCCGTTCCGTTTGGCTGCATCCCCATCGCGGATGGATGCAAGATGACACAATAGAAAACGGATCCGTCCCCCATTGACTTTCAATGGAGTTCATGAGTAATACATCATGGCTATAGAAGACATAATACAACCGGATCCGTTTATGGCGGATGCATGCGGTTGTATTTTTGTAACGGAAGCATTTTTGCAGATCCATGACGGATCCGCAAAAAACAGTAATGTGAAAGTAGCCTAAGGTGTAGTCCAACCAATTAACTCAGAAGTCCCATGATGTGTTTTATTAGATATTCCTGTGTGCACAGTGTCACATGAAAGCTGGAGTAGAAGATGCTAAATGCGGAGGGGCCGACGGCCATGCCCAGTTTTCAGGAAAGTGGCAAGGCGTGCAGAGAAATGGCATTTGCTTTTTGCAAGTGCCGTTGAAAAAGTTGCAAACATGCAGTGGCCAAAAAAGTGGCCTATTTGAATGATAAATGTGGCCTTTGTCAGCAAGTGGCAGACTCCCCAAAAAAAGGTTCTCTGGTCAGATAAGACTAAAACTTTTTGGCCACCATGGGACATGCTATGTGTGGTGCAAAACCAAAACTTTCCCTCACTCCAAGAACACCATTCCCACAGTGAAGCATAGTGGTAGTGGAAGCATCATGCTTTGGAGATGTTTTTTATTAGCAGGGACTGGAAAATTGTTCAGGATTGAAGGAAAGATTTTGAGGAAAATCTGTTTAAGTCTGCCAGAGATTTGAGACATGGACAGGGGTTTACCTTCCAGCCAGACAATGACGCTAAACATTCTGCTAAAAGCCACACTGAGTGGTTTAAGGGGAGACATTGAAAAGTCTTGGAATGTCCTGGTCAAAGCCCAGACCTCAATCCAACTGAGAATCTGTGGCATAAGACTGCTGTACACCAATTCACCCCATCTAACTTGAAGGATGAATGAGTGAAAATCCCAGTGTCTAGATGTGCTAGGCTAATAGGGATATACCCCAAGAACCTGGCATCTGTAACTGAAACAAAAGGTGGTGCCATAAAGTATTGACTTTCAGGTGTGAATACTTCTGCTCTTTAAAGTTCTCTTTATTATTACTTGTATCATAGTATTTATTTATTTGACTTATATAGCAACAATATACAGTATTCCATTGTGCATTACAGACATTATCATTTATTGTCCCCAGTGGAGTTCACAATCTAAACTCTTTAGTGTGGGAAGAAACTCACACAGACATGGGGAGAACATACAAACTCTATGTAGATGCTGCCTTTGGTCAGATTTAAACCTAAAACCCCAGTGCTACAAGGCAACAGTGCTAACCACTTTGAGCACCTGAGCAACTATAGATTGATGTTATGAAACAATTACCTTACCTCCTAAAGTTGTTGGAATCTAGGGCAACTGGATGAGACATCTTTCTTGACTTTGAGTGTTGTACTTTGAGGTCATCACTTGAAATAGTATACAGACTTACAAATCCAGCATCATCTCCTACCAATATATCATCCTGCATGGACTGGTCTTGTGAAATCACAGTGCAAACACACAATAAACAGTGCTCCATTGGTTTGATGCAGACATGGTTATTCTAATAACAGAAAACAGTTACATTGGTTGGAGGTTTGTATTGGTTGTATTGGATTCAATGTGGTGTATAGCACCAGTTGGTTTAACAACTATAACCTTATATATATACAGTACTATAGGCTGTTGTATTATACTTATGTTTAGGGGTTTGTACCGAACTTGTACCAGAATTACTGCTAAAAGTTCATTGTTTGCCAAGAGTTAAATGTTGTAATTTAATATTACAGGAATGTATTTCTTTATACACTTTGTATCCTAAATGGTGGTATATCGACAACAGTTAAAATTGGCAGTGTTGGCTTAGTTTCCAGGGTGATGGGCTGGTCCAGCCTCCTGGATAGTGGGAAGTCTTTGCTGGAGTCAACACCTGTATGAGTGAGTTCCTGACAAGTAGGTACAAAGAGAAGCCTAATCCAGGAAACACCTTTCCTGAGACTAAAAAGCTGCCAGAGAACATTTTAACTGAGATAAAGAGAACAGACATTCACTGAAGGTCTAGAACAGCTGTTGTGAAACCACAACTCCTAGCATGCTCTTTCCACTTGTGTGGCAGTTTAGAGAGAAGGAAGATGTAGTTTTACAACACCTGGAGTGCCAGAGGTTGCTGACCCCTGGTCTAGAACCATCAAGCTAATGCTAGATTAAGACAGGAAGGTACCACACGTTTATGGAAATAGGACTTTACTGCTGTGGAAAGGGTATATTGCTTCAGCGCTCACCACATTTTGAGATGGACTGGTCATCTGGATCTAAAACCTGCACCCTGCAACTGGGAACTAAAGAGTTAATGAGAATGCAATTGCACGCCTGTGATAATTTAGGGAAACTGCTAATTATATTTATAGAGAGATAGGGAACACTACTATTACCATCAGTGCTGCTGCCTATACACAACTATTAGGAAAAACCTCCTCTGTTACATGCTCCAGAACGGTGCCTATTGCTGCCATATGAACTACTACTCCCATTATCAACTCAGTAAATAAATACTTTATTTATTGCAATTAAACAGGTCTGGTCACTGAGTGGCAATCTCTTGTACAAGCAATGGTAGATAGTGAACTCGCTATAATCATCCCCCTAGTGACACCAGTTGCATGTAGAATTCAAGTGAAGGAGATTCAATGAATATGTGTTTAGCTCACAGAACACTGCCAGTACTCTGATACTTTTCATATTCAGAGCTGTTCTGTTTCCCTCATTCAAGAATCCATGTGATTTGATTGTCACTGAGGTACAAACTCCCAGAAATCTGTAGTTTGCACCTCCATGACTATGCAGTTCCTGGTTCTGCTGAAAAAAATAGCTTTTTTATGTTCACATTTTAACACAATATCTTCTTTAGATCCAACAGTCTGACACATTTGAGGTCAGTCATTGGCTGCAGCAGTGCACATGACCTCTTTCCATTTGCTGCATATTTATGGCACAATGGTGTCTGGGCAGTGTGGCGCTGGCTTAGTAGATGAGCCAACTTCATATGCATTGGGTGCTGGCTGTGTTATGCAGCTGACATCCAGCTGCAGTGACTGGGATCACAGATAACTCTGAAGACAGTAATGCTGTAGCTGACAAAGTGAATAGTGACTGCAGTACCGGGTTGGTTAGGCAGAGAGAGGATTTCCCTATTTCCAGCAATGGACTCCCCCCATGATTAAATTGTGGGGTGCCATTTGGTGTCACGGTAGGTAAGATAAGGGAAGGAAACAGAACATGACAAGGTAAACAAAACAACTGACTAGACCCTAAATGCTAAGGAACGAAGGGGTCACCTCCTAGCAATCCCTAAAACACTTTCCCTAAGCTGCTATGCCCATGTGCATATCTCGATGGTAGATATGCACATGCCCACGTACCTAAGACTATAACACACTGAACCAAACCCTCAGCTGTAGGAAAGAGGGAAAGAGGCACCCAGATCCTTCAACAACCGAAGGAGCTAGCATCACCCTAAAGGCCTAGTAAAAACAGACACAGAAGGAAAAAGGCAAAAGGACTTATCTAGAGATGTGTTGGAGCAGACAATCCACCAAACTTCCAGAGCTCACACAAGGCAGAACTATAACCCGCAAGGGCTAGAGGGAGAGGGAGGAATAAATAGCCTCACCAATTACCTAAAGAACAACACCTGGGAGGAGGTGGGATTCAGTTCAAACCCACAACAAAACAAACTGTCAGATCGAGTCACGTGCAGCAACTCTGACAGATCTCCTTGGAACACCCACAGGGCAGGGCATGACATTTGGTTGTTATGGAAGTTTGAGGCTCAGTACATATTGCTTTTTTCCCAATTTCCCCCCATAAAATTCTTTCCACATTTTTCTATACATGATATAATAAATTAAATACTTACATTAAAAATGTCAACTTGTCCTACAAAAAAACAATCCCTCATACAACCAAGTGAATGGAAAAGCAAACATGTTGCAGTTCTTGGAAGGCAGGGAGGAAAAGATAAAAAACTAAAAAGGCTTAAAGTGCCAAGGGGTTAAGCTCTGCTCATTTGTATATGGTTTATGCAAATGATGCAAGCATTGCATTTGAGTCAATGTGTTGCCTTTCTGCCTGCACAGGAAGTAGCACAGGGGTAAAGTCGGACTGAAGTCCCTTGGGACCACCAGAGGAAATTATTCACCCTCTGTATATACAGGACCTTAAGGGCCCTGTTTTACTATAGGTCCATTACTGCCATAACTTGGGCCCACTGGAGGATCCTCTGGTACTATGATGGGCCAGTCCGACCCTGTACACAGGGACAATGGAATCCTTGAAATGTTGCTGTCAGTTGCATAAATCATAATTAATGTCAGGCTCAAGCACATTACCTGATTCTGTCCATGACCCTTGTAATCCCATATGACAACGCTTCTTTCTGTCACAGCAACAACTCTTTTAAGTTGATTCAGGAAGTCACATCCTGAAAACCAGGAACTCTCCTGAGTTTAAACACATTAAAATAACAGGTAAAGCCAATGAAAAAATATATTCATAAAAGAAAGCAAAAGAATGAATATTTATTTATGTTTTCCACAATTTGTATTACACCAACAGATTATCTGACAGATTTTCTGATAACAATAATTGGTCAGATGGCCGTTTACACACAGATCTTTTGTTATACACATCACCTATTGGGTCTGATTGGACAAAAGTTGGTCAGATAATCTGTTGGTGTAATGCAATAAATATTGATAAACTTGATGGTTAACGTGTTAAGTAAACAATGGCAAGAAAATGTGAATTTACCCTTTCAAAGGATTTCAATGGCTTTTGTTAAAATATAACACTGTGACATGTGTTATCACAGTGAATTATTGCTCGGCTACATCTGTGCTGCAGCTCTACTCCCATTGACTTTATAGGTCATCAATAAGTAAGTTATAGAAAAGCCCTGTAAAGGGGATGTCTAATATACTTAAAAATCTGACACAACCCCTCCAATAAAAAAATAAATAAAAAACACAACATACTCATCTGTTTCTCCAGTGACCTCAATAACAGACGTGCTCAGTTACATTCCTGTGCAGCGAGCCCTTGAGGAGCCGGAGTGGAGGATGGGAGTGGTAGTAGCTCTCACTATAGTATGTGCCATGGTGGTTTCCCTCAGGATTTTGCTCCGTAGGGCCAGTGCAGTGAGAGGAGTAAGCACCCTTTCTTCCCTCTGGACCTTCTGTAGTTGTTTGGGTGCTCTTGATGTTGATAATTGTATGGGTGCCTGGCAAGAGGTGTAATGGTGCAATGGCCAGCGTATGGTATGGTATTGTATGATAGGAGTCAGGAAACCAGGTCAGATGTAGAAGAATAAATGTTTCTTTTTACTTGAGTGTAAAATAGGAGCTGTAGTACATCCAACAATAATCTTTACACAGTGCTAATCCTTTTCCCAGATGGCAAGGTATGGAGGTTAGCAAAGTGGCAAGTAATGGCACTCTTGGTATGCTGCCTAGGTACAGTCTCTCTCTCTCTCGATCGAATCTTGAATCTCTGGCTAGCAATGGTAATCAGGCAGTTGTGGCGTTAGTGTCTGCTGTGGAGTACAGGTTTTAGAGGTATGTCTGCTGAGGAAGTGGTTAAGTGTGATGGGTGTCTTAACTGTAGTTCCCCACAAGCGGCAAAGTCTGTAATAGCTCTAGTAGTAGGTTACCTTGCTGACTTCTATGCTTTAGCCATGCAGAAGCAGTAATTTACAGAGATCTGTTAGTCTCTGGAACCTGAGACCTAAGAAGAAGGAGCACATAGCCCTGCTTGCTCTCTCCTCACTCTCTAGACTCCACTCCTCTGTCTATACAGGAATTTGGACCAACCTACTCCTGCCAAGAAGGGAGGAAAAGGGTGGTTAACCCTGCCCCTGCCAACAATACCAGGTCAAGCTGGGTGTACATAAACATAGCTTAACAGTACATTACATTAGGTACATACCATTTTCAGATACCTCTTGTACTGGGGTACTGTATCTGGATTACGGCACATCACCACTACACTGATTGGCTGCAGTGGTCACGTGCCAGGCACATCACCACTACTGTTTGTAAAAAAAACTGTGGCAGGAGTACCTTAGAGGAGGGTGCTAGAGAATCAGGTTAGTATATGATATTTTTTATTTTAAGCAATTGTAGGGGTTGTCTGAGATTTTTTAATATCTCAGACAACCCCTCTATGGTACTCCTGTGAGTATTTGTTTCCAAACAGCACAGTGACATGCCTGGCTATGGCACATGACCACTGCAGCCAATCACTGTTCTCAGTGGTCTACAGATGAGGACAGTGATTGGTTGTAGAATTAATGGACTGTAATCAGTCATCGAGAGCACTGGATAAACAGTTGAGTATATCATAATTCGATTTTATTCTAAGCAATTGTAGAGGTTATTCAAGATTTTTTATTATCTCTGACAACTCCCAGGGTTTTTCTAGAACTTACTTATGATTACCTATAAAGTCAATGCGAGCAATGCTGCAATAACAAGAGGGCTGTCTGAAATTTTTTATTATTCTGAACAACCCTTTTAAATATGTTACAACCGGAAAATTGATGCTAAAATGACATTGTAAAATACTATACTTACAGTGGCATGTATGTAGGAATGTTGTCTCATCTGTAAAGAAATCTAGATATAAATTATCATGAAGAGAACCAATGCAGTATATATTTTTATGAAAAATCTTTTACAAGTCATGTAAATTTGGCTCATCTTTGAAAATGGTGTGTGCCACTTAAGTAAAAAAAAAAAACTTTTTGAATGGATCGATGGTCAAAAGTTTGAGTCATAGAGATAGCTGTATACAGTGCTCAAGTTCCGTAGACTTTGAAAAGAGCAGCAGCACACATGCTTGGCCACTGCTCCATAAAAACGAGGGGCACAAAACCCCTGTTTTGATGATCATTGGGGGTCCCTGTATTCAGACCCCCCACAATCTAGCAAATGTCACATTTTTTTTATTGGCACATAGTGGCAATCAGGATTATGGATTGCTTGGATTGGTTCACCACAGTACCAGTGGATCTTTCAGTGAACCCAATCTAACATTGGACAACACCATTGGAAGCAGACTATGGAGCCAATCACTTGGCACTAGGGTCTATTTCTATTTATGAGTATATTTACAAAAATTAGACTTTACTGATGAGATGTCCTGTAAAAGCAATGACATAGATTAGATAACAAAGATAATTACAAGGATTATTATGGTGTTAAAGGGAAATGTGAACAGGATCTGTAGATAGACAGATAGGATAGGATAGATTGGATAGATAGATAGATAGATAGATAGATAGATAGATAGATAGATAGATAGATAGATAGATAGATAGATAGATAGATAGATTAGATGGATAGGTTAGATAGGATATGTTAGATGGACAGGTTAGATAGGATATGTTAGATAGGATAGGTTAGATAGGAAAGATTAGATAGGATAGGTTAGATTAGATAGGTTATATACAGTAGATAGATGAAAAGCACTAGAATACCTGGCTGTTAAAAAGTGAAATGGTCCCATATTCTGAGACTGTCACTACAGCATCCAGTAGTGGTACTTTCACAATACACTGAATAGAATCTCTTTTCTTTTTTCCTGCTCCTGTTAGAAAGCAAGATTGTATTTTAATGTAAAACACAATTAACAGACCTCCTATACTAGTCAGAACCACACACTGCTGATAGTAGGCCAAAGACTGAGGATCACAACTCAATGGCTTCAACAAAACTTGCAAAATTATTTGATAGTATATATCCATACAACTATTTGTACAGTTGTTCATACTGTGCTCCATTCATTAACCCCTTAAGGACTCAGCCCTATTTCACCTTAAGGACTTGGCCATTTTTTGCAAATCTGACCAGTGTCACTTTAAGTGCTGATAACTTTAAAACGCTTTGACTTATCCAGGCCGTTCTGAGATAGTTCTTTCGTCTCATATTGTACTTCATGACACTGCTAAAATTGGGTCAAAAAAGTTAATTTTTTTGCATAAAAAAATACCATATTTACCAAAAAATTTGAAAAATTTGCTAATTTCAAAGTTTCAGTTTCTCTACTTCTGTAATACATAGTAATACCCCCAAAAATTGTGATGACTTTACATTCCCCATATGTCTACTTCATGTTTGTAGCATTTTGGGATTGATATTTTATTTTTTGGGGATGTTACAAGGCTTAGAAGTTTAGAAGCAAATCTTGAAATTTTTCTGAAATTTACAAAAACCTAATTTTTAGGGACCACTACAGGTCTGAAGTCACTTTGCGAGGCTTACATAATAGAAACCGCCCAAAAATGACCCCATTCTATAAACTACACCCCTCAAGGTATTCAAAACTGATTTTACAAACTTCGTTAACCCTTTAGGTATTGCACAAGAGTTATTGGCAAATGGGGATGAAATTTGAGAATTTAATTTTTTTGCCTAATTTTCCATTTTAACCCATTTTTTCCACTAACAAAGCAAGGGTTAACAGCTAAACAAGACTGTATCTTTATTGCCCTGACTCTGCCGTTTACAGAAACACCCCATATGTGGCCGTAAACTACTGTACGGCCACACAGCGGGGCGTAGAGTGAAAAGTGCGCCGTTTGGTTTTTGGAGGGCTGATTTTGCTGGACTGGTTTATTTACACCTTGTCCCATTTGAAGCCCCCTGATGCACCCCTAGAGTAGAAACTCCATAAAAGTGACCCCATCTAAGAAACCACACCCCTCAAGGTATTCAAAACTGATTTTACAAACTTTGTTAACCCTTTAGGTGTTGCACAAGAGTTATTGGCAAATGGGGATGAAATTTGAGAATTTCATTTTTTTGCCTAATTTTCCATTTTAACCCATTTTTTCCACTAACAAAGCAAGGGTTAACAGCCAAATAAGACTGTATCTTTATTGCCCTGACTCTGCCGTTTACAGAAACACCCCATATGTGGCCGTAAACTACTGTACGGGCACACAGTAGGGCGTAGAGGGAAAGGTGCGCCGTATGGTTTTTGGAAGCCAGATTTTGCTGGACTGTTTTTTTGACACCATGTCCCATTTGAAGCCCCCCTGATGCACCCCTAGAGTAGAAACTCCATAAAAGTGACCCCATCTAAGAAACTACACCCCTCAAGGTATTCAAAACTGATTTTACAAACTTTGTTAACCCTTTAGGTGTTGCACAAGATTTAATGGAAAATAGAGATACAATTTCAAAATTTCACTTTTTTGGCAGATTTTCCATTTTAATATTTTTTTTCCAGTTACAAAGCAAGGGTTAACAGCCAAACAAAACTCATTATTTATGGCCCTGATTCTGTAGTTTACAGAAACACCCCATATGTGTTCGGAAACCGCTGTACGGGCACACGGCAGGGCGCAGAAGGAAAGGAATGCCATATGATTTTTGGAAGGCAGATTTTGCTGGACTGGTTTTTTTGACACTATGTCCCATTTGAAGCCCCCCTGATGCACCCCTAGAGTAGAAACTCCAAAAAAGTGACCCCATTTTAGAAAGTACGGAATAGGGTGGCAGCTTTGTTGGTACTAGTTTAGGGTACATATGATTTTTGGTTGCTCTATATTACACTTTTTGTGCGGCAAGGTTACAAGAAATTGCTTTTTTGGCACTTTTTTTTTTGGGTTATTTACAACATTCATCTGACAGGTTAAATCATGTGGTAATTTTATAGAGCAGGTTGTCGCGGACGCGGCGATACCTAATATGTATACAATTATTTTTATTTATGTAAGTTTTATACAATAACTTCATTTTTAAAACCAAAAAAAGTTTTAGTGTCTCCATAGTCTAAGAGCCATAGTTTTTTCAGTTTTTGGGCGATTATCTTGAGTAGGGTCTCATTTTTTGCGGGATGAGATGACGGTTTGATTGGCACTATTTTGGGGTGCATATGACTTTTTGATTGCTTGCTATTACACTTTTTGTGACATAAGATGACAAAAAATGGCTTTTTTTACACCGTTTTTATTTTTTATTTTTCACGGTGGTCACCTGAGGGGTTAGATCATGTGATATTTTTATAGAGCCGGTCGATACGGACGCGGCGATACCTAATATGTAAGTTTTACACAATGATTTCATTTTTGAAACAAAAAAAATCATGTTTTAGTGTTTCTTTAGTCTGAGAGCCATAGTTTTTTCAGTTTTTGGGCGATTATCTTGGGTAGGGTATGATTTTTGCGGGATGAGATGACGGTTTGATTGGTACTATTTTGGCGTACATGTGACTTTTTTGATCACTTTTATTACCTTTTTTGGGAAGTAAGGTGGGCAAAATTTCAATTTTCTCATAGTTTTTATTTTTTTATTTTTATGGTGTTCACCATGCGGGGGAAGTAACATGACCGTTTTATAGATCAGGTCGTTACGGACGCGGCGATACCTAATATGTGTAGTGTATTTTATTTTTTTAATTTTTATTCAGTGATGAATGTTTTTTTTTTTATCTTAACTTTTTTCACTTTTTTTTACATTTTTTTTGACCCAGACCCACTTGGTTCTTGAAGATCCAGTGGGTCTGATGTCTGTATAATACAGTACAGTACAATATATATTGTTCTGTACTGTATTTTACTTACACTGAACAGATCTATGCTTTTAGCACAGATCTGTTCAGCACCATGGACAGCAGGACGCCTGAGCAGGCGTCCTGTTGCCATGGGAACCTTCCCCGTCTGCCACAACTTCGCAGATGGGGAAGGGTAAGCACAGGGCTGAGGGGGGCTGTCGGGGGGCTCTCTCCCTCTCCATCGGGGGGCTGCAAAAGCACAGACAGTTAACCGCGGTATGGAAAGGGTTAAACGGCTGACATCTGCACAGATGTCAGCCGTTTATACCAGGGTGCCAGCAATGTGCTGGCACCCTGGTATACCCACTAGAAGCCAACGATCATTCATGGGGAGGCGGGCGGGGGATCGCGATCCTGCCTGCCGCACCGCCCGCCTCCCGCAACGCCCCCACCGCATGCGACACCCCCCCCCCCCCCCCCCGCACCACCCGCCGGCATCAAATCGTGCAGGGGTGCAGGGGGGGGTGAAAAATATTGATTTTAGGCACTCAAAAGTTTCTGATCCCCGCGGTCAGGGACCGCGGGGATCAGAAACTGCAGAAAGCGCAGCAAACCGCAGGTCTGAATTGACCTGCGGTTTGCTGCGATCGCCGACACGGGGGGGTCACATGACCCCCCCTGGCATTGTCACAGGATGCCGGCTGAATGATTTCAGCCGAAATCCCGTTCTGATTTACCCCTGGGGCGCCGGAATACTGATTTCAAGTTAGGACGTACCGGTACGCCCTGAGTCCTTAAGGACTCGGGAAATAGGGCGTACCGATACGCCCTGCGTCCTTAAGGGGTTAAACCCCTTCGCATTCCAAGAGCTATAACTTTTTTTGTCTTTTCATCAATGTACTTGTATGAGGTCTTATTTTTTGCAGGACAAGTTAAAGTTTTTGATGCACCATTTTGGGTACTTGTAATGATTGATTTTTTGGGGGGTGAGATAAGCTAGCCCTATCTAGACAGATTATGTGCATGCTGATGTTGCCCATTGATTAGACTTCCCAACAGACTGCCTAATTTATGCAGTTATTTTACCATTAAGACTAAAGCCTGTATTACACCAGGCCAATCATCGCTAACGAGCGCTCATTCATTGGGCAATCCAAATCTTCTGACAGGTTTAAAAATTATCTTACCACGATCTGCTGCCGGCAAACAACTGGACAGCATGGGGACAAGCGATGGCATAGCGATCACTCCTCCACATGCTGTGGAGGAGATCGCTGCATGTAATAGCAGTGGTCTACTCTGCTAGTGAGAAGGCGATTGCTGGAAAGGAAAGCCTTTAGAAGTACAGTTAAATCTAAGTATGGGGCCTCACAACTCTTCTTTCACCACAGATACTGAGGAAGAGAAGGACCAGGCTGTTAACTCTCAACATACCAGATGCTTTTGTTCTCTGGGGATAAGCCACTAGGCTAGCAGATGTCTCCTGCAGCAGCTTGCGCCTCTCTTCCCATTAAGAACATATGCATGCTTGTCATGTGTATGGGAGAAGAATGAGCTATATGATGTGAATAACCAGTTCTATTCAGATCTAACACACATTTTGAATTATATAACATAGTTCAAAATTACTTAGATATATATGTAATGTATATGATGTAATAAGGTATCTGGATACATGTTTGCCTTTCTTATACGTTATGTATATTCTAGTTTTGCACATTTTATTACCTGATGCATTTTTAATTGTTTTTCTCTTGGACAGAAAAAAAATTGAATTCTCTGGATTCGAATGTGCAGTGATGATATCCTCATCTCTCTGAAAGCAGCCAAAGAGCTAAAAAAATAAAATAAATACACGAGAAGAGATTTCAAATTCAATCTATTCAGGTACAAAATAAAAAAATGTGTACAGGCTCACAATGTCATATAGGCTCACCAAAGATATTAAGGAAGTGAGCAGGAGTGAGAAAACATTACAATAGGAAAGTCGGGGAAAAGTCAACTCTCCTCCTAAAAAAAACATCTATTTGTACCTTCACTAAGACCTGGTTTGTAGCTATTGGGGCTAGGTTGAACATATTCCCCAGATGCTGGTTCAAAAATGAGGATACTCAGAATTTTGGCAGTAGACTTACTTTGCGTGATGTAAGGTAGTGGACCACCACAGCAGAAGCAGTGCCCAGAGGCCCAGGCTGATTATTGGGCTGCTGAACTATAAATCTACGTATTGAACATTGCCAGATCCATGCTGCTCATCTGACAATCTTTTACACAGGAATGGTGATCAAACAAAGAGAGCCAACATCATTCTTCTGTGCAATCCATCAGTGGTAGATACTTCCTGGAGCAACAATCCAGCTCCTCACTTTCACTTGTAACCTCAACTCAAGGGTTCCAATGGTACTGCTACTCAAAATTCAATGAGCCCCTGAGGAGCACGTGCAGAGGATGTAGCAGAAGCGGCCCTGATGATGAGGTGTCATGTATTTCTTCAGGCCACCGCTCCCTGGGGTCGTGCAGTGAGGGAGAGGCACCCTTTGTTCCCTGAGGTCACTCCCTGTAGAAGTGGGCTCCCTGCTTTATGGTAGTATAGGGTTGCCCATGTGTCACATCCCTCACATCCTTAGACGGCAGGCACACTTTGCCACAGCGCCACCGGCATATGGTTGATAGAGAGACAGAAGAGGTCTCCCTGTGAAAGAGCGCTGGCCAATCAGAGCCGGCGCTGGCACGTTAGGCGCGCTAACGTCCCTAGACACGTGTGACCTGGGCAGGGGCCGAATGGGAACTTAAAGTGGCCCTGGGAAATAAAACTAAAAGTGGCCCTATTTTGTAGGCAGGTCCAAATTAACAGAAGGCGGGGCAACACAAGTAGGCAGGGCAAACAATACCATAGTGCAAAATACCATCCCAGCAGAACCAAATAACACAGTGTAGCACAATATATTGCCCCAAAAGCAGTAGCTACCATTTTCTGTCTTCTTTCTCCAGTAATCTTTGATTAAGATTGGAGCAGGGGGCTTAGGAGGTGAGGTGCGGGCCACAGCAGTTGAATTCAGGAGGGCATGTGTGATTGCTAGTGTTGCTCACGAATATTCGAATTTCGAATTTTTATCGCGAATATAGGTACTTCGAAAATTCGAAATTGTGCAAAGCAGTAATCAAAGCAAAAGGTAGCTACTTTGAAGAACCTAGAATATGACATATTTTCAGTTGTTTCACACTTGTTTGTTATGTATATAATTCCACATGTGTTAATTCATAGTTTTGATGCCTTCAGTGTGAATCTACAATTTTCATAGTCATGAAAATAAAGAAAACTCTTTGAATGAGAAGGTGTGTCCAAACTTTTGGTCTGTACTGTACGTGTTAAGAAACCGCCTCACTCAGGGTCCCAATATTTTAATTTCAAACAATATTTTTCTATAGTGCTGTTGGCCTTAGTTTACAGTAATTATAGATTTATTATTGTTGATATTGAGGCATATGGAAGCACAGCAGACGCCCGCATCTTCTGTTCTTCTAGAATGGGTGAACGGCTTCGCGCCAACCAACTTGCCTTGCCAGAGCCCAGACGACTACCCGGATCTTCTGCTTCAGCCGCTCCATTTGTAATCGTGGCAGACGAAGGGTTTGCATTATCTCCACATGCAATGCAAGCTTTTCCTAGATGCGATTTGGATGACTGAAAGCGCATATTCAATTATCGTCTGTCTCTTGCACGTGACTCAAAGGAAAAAATTACCTCCAATACAGAAGTATTGCCATCCAGGATAAAATACACTTTATTCTACTGACAGAATCAGAGTAACATAAAAATCACACTCTATGGCCTCATGCACACAACAGTATTTTTTAACGGTCCGCAAAACGGCGTTCCGTTGTTCCGTGATCCGTTTACGGTTTTTTCCCCGTGTGTCTTCCTTGACTTTTGGAGGATCACCAGACATGAAAAGTGAAAAAAAATTCAAGTTTGCCTTGCAAATGATAGGGAAAAAACGGACACGGATCACGGACGCGGATGACAATCTTGTGTGCCTCCTTGTTTTTTCACGGACCCATTGACTTGAATGGGTCCGCAAACCGTTGTCCGTGAAAAAAATAGGACAGGTCATATTTTTTTCACGGACTGGAAACACGGACGCGGATGACAAACGGTGCATTATCCGAGTTTTCAACTGACCCATTGAAAGTCAATGGGTCCGCAGAAAATTACGGAAAACGGAACAACGGACACCGAACACAACAACGGTCGTGTGCATGAGGCTTATTGTTGGTCACTCGACCCAGGTTTCTCACCACTTCTTCAGGGGTTTTCATGGAATTGCCTCTGCAGAGGGAATATACCAGCAGAGGTACAGAATTACTACACGCACCTCTACCATTACAATCTTGTAAGTACAATTCAATATTTGTCTGGTATTTTGAGTGACAGTACTTCACCATTGGAACCTTTCTTTCAGGTAAAGGTTAAAAGTGAAAGTGAGGAGGTGGATTGTTGCTCTAGGGGTGATATCTACCAATGATTGATTGCACAGAAGAATGATGTTTCCTTTCTTCGTCTAATCTCCATTCCTGGAGAAAAGATTGTGAGATGAGCAGTGCGGATTTGGCAAGGTTCAATTAGTGACCTTGGGAGGAGGACCTATCGTTTTTGTGATCCAGCAGCGCACTGACTTGAGAATTAGATTGTTACAAATCTATATATGCATGTATGACACCATATTTACCCTTGCTGAAAGAAAGCCTAACATTGTCCATGCTCGCATTTAGGCTAGGTCTACACGACGACATGTGTCGCGCGACAATAAGTCGTGCAACAGATAGAGCACAACTACACTGCAACATTTGTCGCGCGACAATTTTTATAAAGATAGTGTATGGTGTCGCAATGCGACATGCGAAATGCTGCGACTGCGACGCGACAGTCGCAGAAAAATACATCCAGAATGGATTTTTTGCGACTGCCACGTCGAAGTCGCAGCATGTCGCACTACGACACCATAGACTATCATTATAAAAATTGTTGTGCGACAAAATGTCGAGCAACAAATGTCGTCATGTAGACCTGGCCTAAGGGTCCATTCACACGTCCGTAGTCTATTGCGGATCCGCAATACACCTGGCCGGCACCCCTATAGAACTGCCTATTCTTGTCCGCTATTGCGGACAAGAATAGGACATGTTCTATTTTTTTCCGGAGCCGCGGACCGGAAGTTCGGGGTCGCGCTCTGGAAATGAGGCTGTGGACAGCACACTGTGTGCTGTCAGCATCCATTCCTGCCCCTTAGAGAATTAATGGGTCCGCACCCGTTCCGGATAATTGCAGAACGGGTGCAGACACATTCTACGGACGTCTGAATGGAGCCTTAGGCTACATGCACACGAACGTTGTTTGTTTCTGTGTCTGTTCAGTTTTTTTTGCGGATAGGATGCGGACCCATTTATTTCAATGGGTCCGCAAAAAATGCGGACAGCACACCGCGTGCTGTCCGCATCAGTATGTCCATTCCATAGCCCCGCAAAAAAAATAGAATATGTCCTATTCTTGTCCGTTTTAAGCATTGATACAATGGATCCGCAAAAAAAAATTGATGGCATACGGATGTCATTCGTTTTTTTTGCGGACTGCAAAACACATACAGTCATGTGCATGTAGCCGTATACTAATAAAATATTCAGAATAAGAAAATTACAAATCATCCTAGTGTAAAAAAATCTCTCAACATAAATGTAGTTTTATTATGATATATTGCATCTTTGAGTGATATTTACAGAAGTGAGACAAGGTCTGTTGGTGCCCAAGCCATTGGTGCCACATCCTCTTGGTCCATGAAGTTCAGATGTGAGATGGAGAATCAGTCATTTAATTTTCTTTAATCCATTAACCCCCAGGCACATTTGACAACTTTCTACTCTGCGTAACCCTTGCCCCACCCAACCATACATGTTAGGCTACATGCACATGACCGTATGTATTTTGCGCGGATGCGCAAAATACTGATACCGACCATGTGCATTCTCTACTTTCCTGGGTTCCTCTTATAGAAATGGCTATTCTTGTCCACAAAATAGAAAAGAATAGGACGTGTTCTATAATTTGCAGAACGGCCAGAGGGACGCAGACAGCATATGAATGACATTGTGTACTGTCCACATTGTGTGCTGTCCACATGCGATCCGCAAAAAATGCGGATTGGATGCAGAGCAAAAATACAATTGCGTGCATGCAGCTTTAATATAACCTGTTCTTATGATTATTAGCTTTTTTTTTTTCTTTCAGAATAAATGGTATTTTACTTGCCTCAGTCCAGTCAATGGGAGCATCTGGGTGATTAGAAATCTTCCTATAAAAAGCTTTAACCTCTTGAGTTTTCAAACCATGTCCAAAAAGTCGTGTAACAATGTTATAAAACTGACTATTGTCAATGTTTTCTAGGAAAAGAATAAAAAATAGAGAAGCACAGTGGAGTATAACATAAAAACATAGGGGGTAATTTTCATACAGATATACTCTACTTTTGTGGCATACTGTATATCTAACGCAGATTCTGTCGCACCGTCGCACGTCATGTTGCGGGAGAATCTGTGACTTCTTACCTGCTCACTCCAGGTCTAAAAAAGGGGGTGTAGCTTGGGCGGAGAAGAAGATAGGCTAGCAGGCCCATCTCATTCATCATTTTCTATTGCTTATTTCTACTAGAAGTTATTAATGAATTGCTAGCAGTCTGCACTAAGGGTACAGATGGGTGGTAACAATTTATTCATAACTTCTAGTGCAAATAATAAAGGAACGGCAGAACATAGAGTCATAAGAATATAAAAGCTCCAGAATTGTTAGTATGTGGGGAATGCATTAAGCTATTAAAACAGGCATGTCAGGGGGTGGTGAAAGGTCCTCTTTAAAGATGACCTGTCACTTCTCCTGACATGTCTGTTTTATTAACCACTTGAATTTTCCGTGTAATAACAATACTGGAGCATCTATCCTTATAACTTTATCATAGGCGTGCGCACAGGGTGTGCCTTGGCACACCCTAATCAAGCCTGCTGGCCGGCAAATACTAATGAAGCGCTTCCATTTTGGAGGCGCTCATTAGTACTGGAGGACCAGGTAGCGGTGAACGCTATGTACTTACCGTTTCCTGGTCCTTGGCTGTCGGCTGTGCAGTGGCTGCGCACAGCGTGAGGCGCTTTGTGACGTCACGCTGTGCGCGCCAGTTCAGAGCACAACCGACAGCAGGAGGAAGAGGATCGCGGGCGGTGAGGAGCGGCAGTGTCCAGGAGCAGAGAGGTAGGTGGTTTTTTATTTTATAAAAAATGAGGCTGCTGGGGGCATAATGGAGACTAATGAGAGGCATAATGGGGGCTAATGAGGCATATGGGGGCTAATGAGGCATAATGGGGGCTAATGAGAGGAATAAGGGCTAATACTGTCTGATCTGTAGACAGCTCTCCATAATGCAGCAGGAAATTACCTTTTTGAAATATGAGATTTTTTAATTAACCACTAAACAAACTCAGGCTGAGAACATTGCAATGCCACTGCCACAGAGGCCCCCTAGAAATGGAAGATGGGTTACTGTAGGTTCAGGTAGACTGAGAGTTGTGGATAGAAGGCATGTCCCACAGTCTGTGGCTCTCCATAATTCATTTGCAGCACTTTCAGAGTGCAAGAGCAACATGGAGGATGGCTCAAGCACAGTGGGTGAGAAACAATCATCTCCCATGCCTAAAGTATGTAAGACTGCAGCCAAAGACAAAAAGGAGAAGGTGAGGATTGATAGTAAGCAGCTGTTGGTGGGCGATTCCATCATAAGAGGTGTGAAGTTTGAGGAGAATGGTGTTGTGAGATGTCTCCCTGGTGCTACCGCTAGCAGGGATAGACGACGGATCCTAAATATTGTTAGGCAAGCAAAGCAGGAAAGGGAAGTGGATGTTATTCTCCATCTTGGGACAAACGATCTGGCTTGCAATGAGGTTTCAAAGGTGAAAGAAGCTTTTCATACACTTGGAAAGGATATACGGGAGGCTGCATCAACTGTTTCATTCTCTGCAGTTTTGCCTGTGCATAACCTTCAGCATGACAGGAAGATGCGCATTAAGGAATTCAATGTATGGTTTGGTGAATGGTGTCTGAATCAAGGGTTTGGCTTTGTGTCTCATGATAGCTCTTGTTGGAATGGAAAAGAACTGTACAAGAAAGATGGTTTGCATCTTTCTCTCAAGGGAACGAATGTCCTCGGTGAACAGTTCCAAGTATTTGCTAAGAAGCATTTAAACTAGGAAAGGGGGGCAAAAGAGTGATAATCCAGCAGTCCGACTGCCCCCCGGAACAATGCCAGAAGAGGCCAGTAGCACAAAGGTTAAGAAATGACAAGCTCAGAGTCTTGTCTACAAATGCTCGCAGTCTAGGGAATAAGATCAATGAGCTTGAGGCTATAATGGCATCTGAGAATATAGATGTAGTGGCTGTTACTGAGACGTGGTTCAAGGGGAGTAATGACTGGGATATATCAATACCAGGGTTCTCTCTATACAGGAAAGACCGAGAAGGCAAGAAGGGGGAGGGGTGGCCCTGTATGTGAAAGATAGCATCCAATCTAATTTGATACAAGTTAGCGAGAACAATTTAGAGTCAGTTTGGGTTACCTTGCAGCTTGATAATCATAAGGTAACTCGTGTAGGTGTGATATATAGACCACCTACTCAAGTCAAAGAATTAGATGATCTACTAGTTGAGGAAATAGCTAAAATGACATTGAAGGGGGAAGTTATCATTATGGGAGACTTCAATCTTCCAGATGCAAACTGGAAAACCAAAATAGCTAGTTCTGCCAAGAGTACAGATATTCTAAATTCCCTACTGGGATTATCTCTACAGCAAGTAGTGGAGGAGCCAACCCGGAAGGAGGCCATTTTAGATTTAGTATTCACAAATGGGAATTTGGTATCTGATATTACTGTAGGGGAAAGCTTGGGATCTAGTGATCACCAGTCAGTGTGGTTTACTATAAGTACAGTGACAGAGTCACACCACACGAAAAAAAAAAGTTTTAGATTTTAGAAAAACAGACTTTTCTAAAATTAGATTAGTGGTATACGAGTCCCTATCAGACTGGAACAGTTTAATTGGAGTCCAGGAGAAATGGGACTACTTAAAAGTGGCACTATTGAAGGCAACAGAAGATTGAATTAGGCTTGTCAGTAAAAGCAAAAAAAGGAAGAGACCACTGTGGTACTCAGCAGAAGTGGCCAAAATCATTAAAAACAAAAAGATAGCATTTAGGAATTATAAAAAAAAAAAAACGAGGATGACAGACAAATTTATAAGATTAGGCAGAGAGAGGCCAAACAAGTTATAAGAGCTTCTAAAGCACAGGCAGAAGAGAAATTAGCTCAGTCAGGGAAAAAAGGCGATAAGGCATTCTTCAGATACATAAATGAAAAAAGGAAACTAAAACAAGGAATTACCAAATTAAAAACTAAAGAAGGAAGGTATATGGAAGAAGATAAAAAAAAACTAGCTGACTGCCTCAATGAATACTTCTGTTCAGTTTTTACAAAGGAAAATGAAGGAGAAGGACCTCAGTTGGGAAAGAAGACTAATGAATCTTTTGACGCATGTGTCTTTACAGAGGAAGAGGTTCTAAGTCAACTGTCTAAAATTAATACAAATAAGTCACAGGGGCCTGATGGGATACACCCAAAGCTATTAAAAGAGCTCAGCGGTGAACTAGCAAAACCATTAACAGATTTATTTAACCAATCACTGGCAACAGGAGTTGTCCCAGAAGATTGGAAATTAGCAAATGTTGTGCCCATTCACAAGAAAGGTAGTAGGGAGGAATCGGGCAACTATAGGCCAGTAAGCCTGACATCAATAGTGGGGAAATTAATGGAAACCATACTTAAGGAGAGGATTGTGGACCATCTAAAATCCCATGGATTGAAAGATGAAAAACAGCATGGGTTTACTTCAGGGAGATCATGTCAAACTAATCTTATTGATTTTTTTGATTGGGTGACTAAAATAATAGATGGAGGAGGTGCAGTAGACATCGCTTATCTAGACTTTAGTGAGGCTTTTGATACTGTCCCACATAGAAGGCTTATCAATAAAGTGCAGTCATTGGGCTTGGACTCCCATATTGTTGAATGGATTAGGCAGTGGCTGAGGGACAGGCAACAGAGGGTTGTAGTCAATGGAGTATATTTAGACCAAGGTCTTGTTACCAGTGGGGTACCTCAGAGATCTGTTCTGGGACCCATATTGTTTAATATCTTTATCAGCGAAATTGCAGAAGGCCTCAATGGTAAGGTGTCTTTTTGCTGATGACACAAAGATTTGTAACAGGGTTGATGTTCCTGGAGGAATACACCAAATGGAAAAGGACTTAGGAAAACTAGAGGAATGGTCAAAAATCTGGCAACTAAATTTAATGTTGATAAGTGCAAGATAATGCACCTGGGACGTAAAAACCCAAGAGCAGAATATAAAATCAGTGATACAGTCCTAACCTCAGTATCTGAGGAAAGGGATTTAGGGATCATTATTTCAGAAGACTTAAAGGTAGGCAGACAATGTCACAGAGCAGCAGGAAATGCTAGCAGAATGCTTGGGTGTATAGCAAGAGGAATTACCAGTAGAAAGAGGGAGGTGCTCATGCCGCTCTACAGAGCACTAGTGAGACCTCATTTGGAGTATTGTGCTCAGTACTGGAGACCATATCTCCAGAAGGATATTGATACTTTGGAGAGAGTTCAGAGAAGAGCTACTAAACTGGTACATGGATTGCAGGATAAAACTTACCAGGAAAGATTAAAAGAACCTTAAAATGTATAGCTTGGAAGAAAGACGAGACAGAGGGGATATGATAGAAACTTTTAAATACATAAAGGGAATCAACAAGGTAAAAGAGGAAAGAATATTTAAAAGAAGAAAAACTGCTACAAGAGGACATAGTTTTAAATTAGAGGGGCAAAGGTTTAAAAGTAATATCAGGAAGTATTACTTTACTGAGAGAGTAGTGGATGCATGGAATAGCCTTCCTGCAGAAGTGGCAGCTGCAAATACAGTGGAGGAGGTTAAGCATGCATGGGATAGGCATAAGGCCATCCTTCATATAAGATAGGGCCAGGGGCTATCCATAGTATTTAGTATATTGGGCAGACTAGATGAGCCAAATGGTTCTTATGTGCCGACACATTCTATGTTTCTATGTAATAATGGGGTTAATGAGGCATAAGGGCTGATGATGGGGCTAATGAGGCAAAAGGGCTGATTATGGGGGCTAATGAGGCATAATGGGGCTAATGAGGCATAATGGGGGCTAATGAGAGGCATAATGGTGCTAATGAGAGGCATAAGGGCTGGTAATGGGGGCTAATGAGGCATAAGGTCTGATGATGAGGGCTAATGAGGCATAATGGGGGCTAATGAGAGGCATAATGGGGCTAATGAGAGGCATAAGGGCTGATAATGGGGGCTAATGAGGCATAAGCGCTGATGATGGGGGCTAATGAGGCATAAGGTCTGATGATGGGTGCTAATGAGGCATAATGGAGGCTAATGAGAGGCATAATGTGGGCTAATGAGGCATAAGGGCTGATAAAGGGGGCTAATGACATAAAGGCTATATATATATACATACATACATACACACGCGCGCGCGCGCGCGCGCGGTGTGTGTGTTTGTGCTTTAGAGTGCACACCCTAATGCAATAGGCTGCGCACGCCTATGAACGTTATGTTGTAGCATTCCTGCTAGATGTTTATAAATGAATTACTAGCAGTTTGTAATGAAGGTGCAGATGGGCTTTACCAGCTGAGGGTGTGTCCCTGCACAGTCTGAAAGTGGTAGCATTGATTAGATAATGTCAGACTGTGCAGTGACAAGTTCTCTTTAAAGGGGTATTCTCATCTTCCCTTTTCATACTTACCTTCCTTGAGCGCGACGTTCACTTCCTGGATTCTTCTCCCGGCGGGGCCGCGCTTGCGCAGAAGACTGAAGATTTTGTCGCCGCCGCGCATGCGCCATGGTGACTTATTCCTGGCCTGTATAGTACAGAGCCGGCATGCGCATTCGCGGTTCTGTACCATACTGGCCAGGAAGAAGTCATCATGGCGCATGCGCGGCGGCATGCGCGTTCAGGACATTGCGCGGCCCAGTCGGGAGAGAATCTTCAGTCTTTGGGATTTGACAGGAGAGGTGGCCGTAACCAGGGGAGACCAAAGACAACATCAGGTAAGAGGGGACTTATTTTTTTTTTTAAAAAGGGTGGGAATTGGGTAATAACATGTATTTAGAAAAATTATCACTGTCAAATCATTAACAGATTTAACAGTGATCATTAAGATGAGAATACCCCTTTAAGTCTGGTGTATGAAACATCAGTCTTCATAAACCACCCCCTATGTGCTGCAGCAAGTCTGCATTTCTGTATGTATATGTAATAACAACTTCATGAGGCAAGATGCGATAAATTTATTAAGGGGTACATCTTTTGTCAGTCTGTGCACCAGAAAGACAGTAGATCTGCACTGCAATACCTACTAAATTTTGGCATAAATTATAGCAATCTGTCAGGCTGGGGTTTAGCCCCCTTCCCTATAGCAAATCTGTGGCTGGAGTTTGGCCCTGCCAAGCTCAACCACTTTTTGAAATGTTGCAAAAGTAGCATGAATTTGAAAAAAGTGGCAAATTTTTGTGTAAAATCAAAAATGATGTCAGGCCAGCACACATGCCCTGCCACCACAATCAGTCAGAAGGCAACAAACTCTATATAATCCCATCACTGCCATCAGTAGCAACAGTTATAGAAATCTGGTGTTTCGTTCACTCCTCTTTCCACTGGTCCATGAAGTGTGACTTTTTATACTATGACCCGCTAGTCTACAAACCGTATCTCTGTCTCATCCTTGGCATTCTGACTACCATATCTGTGCTTGAACTTTCTCCACGAGTGACTTTTTTTCATCTACTGACTACACTTCAGTCTACAAATTTTTTGTTTGTCTCACCAGTTCTCAACCCAACCATTATGGCAATGCTAAAGGCAATTGTTTGCTACAGGAATGTGGTTCTGGTCTGACAAAACCATTTGATCTGCTGCACATTCTCCTTCATCAAGGATACATTTTTTCAAAAATTTGACATCAAGAACTTCATTGAGGCTGCATAGGTCAGGAACATTCCTGATGCTGGACTGATGTGCAAATGGCTTGTGCAAAGTTGTATGTGAAACTGCACTACTGCCTCCTCAGAAATAACTCCCAAAGAAACTTGTAAGGATTGTGCAATGCCTCCAAGGTTCAGACCCTCAAGAGTAACCCCAAAACTAATGTCAGACATTTAGCATCGATTTATACCTCCAAGGGAAGGCTGAGAAATACAGGCATATAATGGTACATGTTGCCCATAAGCTGCTATGTTAAAAACTATATATCAACTTTTTTGCAGGACACCTCTCTATGGTCAACTATGCTTTCCTATAAAGTTGAAATTGGTATACTGATGTCTACTGGCCAGAACGATGCCAAAAGGATACTCTGTTGAATGGACTCATCTGTGTTTGAAAGGAATCCTAGAAATACAGTACATTTTCCTATGCAGAAGGAGCCTTACAAGTATGTATGCTGGACATAGAGCTTAACCATGGTATGAACAAAGCCTAAGATGTAACCTGTCCAGTAAACTATTTCCAGTAATAGAGTTGTGATGCCAGATACAGCCCATGGCCAAGAGTGACCCTTTTTCTAATCATAAATAGTCCCTTTAGGAACCAGTTTAACGCATGTTTTTATTGTGAATCTAAACTAGTGTAGCCTCATGTGCTACCTTACATTATGACTATACTGTTAGGTTATACATGTGGGCAATAAATACACTCAAAAAAAATGTGTCACCAGTTTTATAGGGGCCTAGCTGAGGGCAACATAAGTGACAGATCCCCTTAGCAAAATGCTGAATCACTTTCTTTAATTGACTGTATTGAACAGCTCCAGTGCATAATGATGAGTCCCAATATTTATGAGCTCATGGCTCTCCCCGCCCACCTGCTGCTGATTCATATGGAAAACCTGTCATTCAGAGGCAGGTGGGCAGGGAGGGCTGTGACCTCATGAATATGGGGACTCATGGACATGAGCTGGAGCTGTTACAACCTAGCAGCATAAAACTGGTGACAGATCCCCTTTAAAGATAACATACCTTCTTGTTTAGAACCTTCAGTCTTATCCACTTTATTTTGGGCAACTATTGATCTTATTAATCTTTGAAACTCTTCCAAGGAAGACTTGAAGTTGGTTCTGTCGAGAAGCTGAGATGGACTGTCTACCTCAGATGCCATTTTGTTAGTAAACTTGTAGATAGAATGTCCCCTCTAGGTCGAGAACCAAGTGTGAGGTCACAAGACAAAGGGGAGAGTTGGTGTAAAGTAGAACTGGCTTAGTTGCCCATAGCAACCATCAGATTTCACCTTTCATTTTCCAGCGCTCCTTTGGAAAAATGAAAGGATCAGGCTGATTCGTTGGTATGGGCAGTTTTCCTTTGCACCAGTTTTGATAAATCTCCACTACTGTGTCCTTGGAGGGCAAAATAACTGAAAAATCTTAGAGGTTGGGCCTCAAACATTTATCATCAAATGTATCATTTCTGGGGTCCAATTGCAGGGACCCCCACTGCTGACTTGTATGAGGATCGGCAAGTTACCTGTATGAATGGCGCATTGGTACACTGATCCTTTCACTTTTATAGGGCTGATGGAAATAGCTGAGAACTAGTTACATAGGGCAGTGGTTAGTGGGGTTCCAGCAGTCTGTGGATATTTATCACCTATACTGTGGATACGTGAATAATGTTGCTCATGGACAAACAGCCTTTAACCTTTGTATAATAAAAGCCTATGGAAATTCCTAAAATACGGGTGCATTTACTAAAAGATTGGTGTCACACTCCAATCTTAGAAAAAACTCAGCTGAAGTAAAATGCAGCAAATTTATAAAGAGCTATATGCCTGTCAATCATACTGCATCTTGTGCTGTCTGTGACCAAAAACCTATTTTATATAAATCTGTTATACTTAGTTATCATTTTTGCAGGTTTTCATAACTCCTCTGAGTTAAGCAGAATGGACACAAAGCTGACTTTCATTGATAGATTGCAGCAGATAGTTAAAAGGGTTTTCTGGGACAAAATGAAAATAAAGCGTTATGTTGTACCTGCTGAAAGAACATTGGTTTTATATAATTTAGCGGCAGCGATCATGTGACAGTACCGTTCTCTGTCTCAGCACTTCTGCTAAGATGCTGTTCTGTATACATAGATCTGTCTGTGCAATGTACAGGTGTCACTGACATCATGTACACTGCACTTGGAATCTAAGAAAAAGCAGCAACGTTTCCCCAGCAGATGCACAGTAGCAGTGAGGCAGTAGTCGGCGTAATGCCTGCTGGGTTGGCAGGAATAGTGATGTCGCGAACATAAAATTTTCAGTTCGCGAACAGCGAACGAGAACTTCCGCAAATGTTCGCGAACTGGCGAACCGGGCGAACCGCCATAGACTTCAATAGACAGGCGAATTTTAAAACCCACAGGGACTCTTTCTGGCCACAATAGTGATGAGAAAGTTGTTTCAAGGGGTCTAACACCTGGACTGTGGCATGCCGGAGGGGGATCTATGGCAAAACTCCCATGGAAAATTACGTAGTGGACGCAGAGTCGGGTTTTAATCCATAAAGGGCATAAATCAACTAACATTCCTAAATTGTTTGGAATAACGTGCTTTAAAACATCCAGTGTGTGTATACGATCAGGTATGATGTTGTATCGATCAGGTAGTGTAAGGGTTACGCCCGCATCACAGACATTGACAGACCAAACTCCCCTTTTAATGCACCGCAAACAGTTCATTTGCACAACCGCAAACTCCCCATTTGCACAAGGTTGGATACCAAGCTAGCCACGTCCCGGTGATGTCATTGAAGGTTTCTTCCTCCACCCAGCCACGTACAACACCAAGGGTCCCCGAAAGGTCAATTGAATTGATTTTTCGAACGGGGAGATGGTTAAAAAAACGCTGGCTCCCTCCCCTTTGTTTTTATCCACGGTGACTGCGTCTGCGCCGTGCAATTTACTGTCACACCCGATATGAGTGGTATTTTCTGTAGTACTATTCTCATCAGTTTAATCCCTCTAACGTCCCCAATCTGGGTGCCATTTATTGAATAGATTTTTCGAACGGGGAGATGGTATCAGTGGTTGGCACTGGCAGTGGGCACACTACAGTCAGTAGAAGCGGGCCTGACACACACTGGCAGCAGGCAAGCAACTGAAATTACACTAAAGTGTAAAAATTAAATGCCTTATTTATCGGCAAGCTACTGTGCCACCCGGTATGAGTGGTTGGCACTGGCAGTGGGCACACTACAGTCAGTGGAAGAGGGCCTGACACACACTGGCAGCAGGCAAGCAACTGAATTTAGACTACTGTCTAAAAATTAAATGCCTTATTTATCGGCAAGCTACTGTGCCACCCGGTATGAGTGGTTGGCACTGGCAGTGGGCACACTACAGTCAGTGGAAGAGGGCCTGACACACACTGGCAGCAGGCAAGCAACTGAATTTAGACTACTGTCTAAAAATTAAATGCCTTATTTATCGGCAAGCTACTGTGCCACCCGGTATCAGTGGTTGGCACTGGCAGTGGGCACACTACAGTCAGTGGAAGCGGGCCTGACACACACTGGCAGCAGGCAAGCAACTGAATTTAGACTACTGTCTAAAAATTAAATGCCTTATTTATCGGCAAGCTACTGTGCCACCCGGTATCAGTGGTTGGCACTGGCAGTGGGCACACTACAGTCAGTGGAAGAGGGCCTGACACACACTGGCAGCAGGCAAGCAACTGAATTTAGACTACTGTCTAAAAATTAAATGCCTTATTTATCGGCAAGCTACTGTGCCACCCGGTATGAGTGGTTGGCACTGGCAGTGGGCACACTACAGTCAGTGGAAGAGGGCCTGACACACACTGGCAGCAGGCAAGCAACTGAATTTAGACTACTGTCTAAAAATTAAATGCCTTATTTATCGGCAAGCTACTGTGCCACCCGGTATCAGTGGTTGGCACTGGCAGTGGGCACACTACAGTCAGTGGAAGCGGGCCTGACACACACTGGCAGCAGGCAAGCAACTGAATTTAGACTACTGTCTAAAAATTAAATGCCTTATTTATCGGCAAGCTACTGTGCCACCCGGTATCAGTGGTTGGCACTGGCAGTGGGCACACTACAGTCAGTTGAAGTCGGCCTGACACACACTAGCAGCAGGCAAGCAGCTGAAATTACACTAAAGTGTAAAAATTAAATGCCTTTTTTATGCAAAGTCCTGTGCCAGCCGGTATGAGTGGTGGGCACTGGCAGTGGGCACACTACAGTCAGTGGAAGTCAGCCTGACACACACTGGCAGGCAACTAACCTTAGATTAAAGTGTAAAAATTAAGTGCCTATTTTTTAAGCAAAGTCCTGTGCCACTCGGTATGACAGGGGTGGGCACTGGCAGTGGGCACACTACAGTCAGTTGAAGTCGGCCTGACACACACTAGCAGCAGGCAAGCAGCTGAAATTACATTAAAGTGTAAAAATTAAATGCCTTTTTTAAGCAAAGTCCTGTGCCAGCCGGTATGAGTGGTGGGCACTGGCAGTGGGCACACTACAGTCAGTGGAAGTCAGCCTGACACACACTGGCAGGCAACTAACCTTAGATTAAAGTGTAAAAATTAAGTGCCTATTTTTTAAGCAAAGTCCTGTGCCACTCGGTATGACAGGGGTGGGCACTGGCAGTGGGCACACTACAGTCAGTTGAAGTCGGCCTGACACACACTAGCAGCAGGCAAGCAGCTGAAATTACATTAAAGTGTAAAAATTAAATGCCTTTTTTAAGCAAAGTCCTGTGCCAGCCGGTATGAGTGGTGGGCACTGGCAGTGGGCACACTACAGTCAGTGGAAGTCAGCCTGACACACACTGGCAGGCAACTAACCTTAGATTAAAGTGTAAAAATTAAGTGCCTATTTTTTAAGCAAAGTCCTGTGCCACTCGGGATGACAGGGGTGGGCACTGGCAGTGGGCACACTACAGTCAGTTGAAGTCGGCCTGACACACACTGGCAGGCAACTAACCTTAGATTAAAGTGTAAAAATGAAGTGCCTTTTTTTTAAGCAAAGTCCTGTGCCACACGGGATGACAGGGGTGGGCACTGGCAGTGGGCACACTACAGTCAGTTGAAGTCGGCCTGACACACACTAGCAGCAGGCAAGCAGCTGAAATTACACTAAAGTGTAAAAATTAAATGCCTTTTTTATGCAAAGTCCTGTGCCAGCCGGTATGAGTGGTGGGCACTGGCAGTGGGCACACTACAGTCAGTGGAAGTCAGCCTGACACACACTGGCAGGCAACTAACCTTAGATTAAAGTGTAAAAATTAAGTGCCTATTTTTTAAGCAAAGTCCTGTGCCACTCGGTATGACAGGGGTGGGCACTGGCAGTGGGCACACTACAGTCAGTTGAAGTCGGCCTGACACACACTAGCAGCAGGCAAGCAGCTGAAATTACATTAAAGTGTAAAAATTAAATGCCTTTTTTAAGCAAAGTCCTGTGCCAGCCGGTATGAGTGGTGGGCACTGGCAGTGGGCACACTACAGTCAGTGGAAGTCAGCCTGACACACACTGGCAGGCAACTAACCTTAGATTAAAGTGTAAAAATTAAGTGCCTATTTTTTAAGCAAAGTCCTGTGCCACACGGGATGACAGGGGTGGGCACTGGCAGTGGGCACACTACAGTCAGTTGAAGTCGGCCTGACACACACTGGCAGGCAACTAACCTTAGATTAAAGTGTAAAAATGAAGTGCCTTTTTTTTAAGCAAAGTCCTGTGCCAGCCGGTATGAGTGGTGGGCACTGGCAGTGGGCACACTACAGTCAGTGGAAGTCAGCCTGACACACACTGGCAGGCAACTAACCTTAGATTAAAGTGTAAAAATTAAGTGCCTATTTTTTAAGCAAAGTCCTGTGCCACTCGGGATGACAGGGGTGGGCACTGGCAGTGGGCACACTACAGTCAGTTGAAGTCGGCCTGACACACACTGGCAGGCAACTAACCTTAGATTAAAGTGTAAAAATGAAGTGCCTTTTTTTTAAGCAAAGTCCTGTGCCACACGGGATGACAGGGGTGGGCACTGGCAGTGGGCACACTACAGTCAGTTGAAGTCGGCCTGACACACACTAGCAGCAGGCAAGCAGCTGAAATTACACTAAAGTGTAAAAATTAAATGCCTTTTTTATGCAAAGTCCTGTGCCAGCCGGTATGAGTGGTGGGCACTGGCAGTGGGCACACTACAGTCAGTGGAAGTCAGCCTGACACACACTGGCAGGCAACTAACCTTAGATTAAAGTGTAAAAATTAAGTGCCTTTTTTTAAGCAAAGTCCTGTGCCACACGGAATGACAGGGGTGAGCACTGGCAGTGGGCACACTACAGTCTGTGGGCCTGCAGCTCCTCACACACAGGCAGGCCAGGCAACTGCAATATGTATATAAAGGAAAAAAAAAAAGCAGACTAATGTTGCAGCCCTAAAAAGGGCTTTTTGGGGTGCTGTCAGGACGCTGTCCTTACAGCAGAGATCAGATGAGTCTTTCAGGACTGGAGTGGACACTGAATTCACTAGCCTAGCTATCGATTTCCCAATTAAATCAGCAGCAGTTACAGTCTCCCTCCTCTCACTAAGACTGCAGCTTCAGAATGAATCTAAAATGGATGCTGTGCAGGAGGTGGGAGGGTCTGGGAGGGAGGGTATGCTGCTGATTGGCTGGAATGTGTCTGCTGACTGTGAGGTACAGGGTCAAAGTTTGCTCAATGATGATGTATAGGGGGCGGACCGAACATCGCATGTGTTCGCCCGGCAGAGGCGAACGCGAACAAGCTATGTTCGCCGGGAACTGTTCGCCGTCGGATAGTTCGGGCCATCTCTAGGCAGGAACGGAGCGCTGAAATCAACGAAACCGGGAAGTCTGCGCTATTAAAATCCGGGCATCCAGCAGTGAGAGCTAAGACGGAGTAAATAAAGCAAAAATGAAGAAAGAAGGCATTTGGTGCAATTGAGAATGGGATTAGGGGTAGAACATGACAATAATTATTCTGATTTTTAGTATCAGAAAACCCCTTCAACATAGGAGAAACTAAGCTTTGCGGAGCTCTGTATTTGTGTTCAGCATTTTGTTGTGAGCAGAGCCATAAATTGGAGCTCCGAGACCTTAAAGGGGTAATCCAAGATTTTTTTTTTTACTGATGACTTGTCCTCTGGATAGGTCATCAGTATCTTATTGGTGGGGTCCGACACCTGGGACACCCGCCTATCAGCTGTTTGAAACAGTGGTGCTAGCCGTAGCACCATGGCCTTCTCTCAGCTTTTCCTAGGCTGAGTGACGACACGTTCATCTGTCACACGGCCTAAGAGCAGATCAGCCCCATTCAAGCTCCGTACAGCATTAAAACGTATGGGCTCCGGTGAGTTGAAATTAGTTATTATCGAAGTCTTGTGAGACTTTGGTGAATAACTTCGGCATTTGATTTTTAAACTTTAAAACCATTTTAAAACAGGAATAAAAAGTTGGCTCCAGCTGGTACATCGGTATCAAAGCCGACTTTGGATCCAAGTTTTAGAATGATTCAAGTTGAAAAATCAAATCCTGAAGTTATTCACTGAAGTCCCGAGAGACTTCGGTAATAACGAATTTCCCTCACCAGAGCCCATACCTTTGAATGCTGAATGCTGAACGGAGACGAATCTCGGTACATCATTCAAATGAAGTTTTTAGCGAATCGACTTCAGATCTTGGATCTGAAGGTTGATTCACTCAACACTAATTACAAGCATCAATCCTGTGTGGAAAAAAAGAAGCAGAAGAAAACTGCACCTTCTACTTATCTAAATTTACTTAGTACCTAAAGGCCCTATTACAACGGAGAAAATATCATACTGATTCTCGTGCTTGCGAGAGAAAATGAACGAGAATGTGTGATGTAATAAGTATGAACGATTCAAAGATGAGTAACAAATCGCTAGTTACAGTACTCGTCCATCGTGATCTTTCAACATGCTAAAAAATTTATAGATCTGTTCGTATAATATGGAGTCGTCTACTCGCTAACTATCTCATAAAACCCTCTTGACCAAGCATCTGTTCACTATCTTTACATGTAATAACGAACGATTTAAAAGTGAACAAGTAACGACTGCAATTCCGAATGATTATGTGTATAAAAAACGAAATGTTCATCACTAACGAGTCGCTACATCTTTGATCGTTTATCGTGATCTGTATGACATCTGCTGGTGTGTAATAGTACGTTTAGCAGAAAGCATTTATGCTTTGGTGGTACCGGTAATTACTTATCCAGTTCTAATCCTAATTTTTGAAATTATTCCTGTGCTCTAATCTTATTTAGTCATCCAGTTCTGACAAATGCTTAAGACTGGATTAGGTATAAAGTAACGTGTCCATTGTGTGAAAGACATGGTGTAAAATGTAATGTAGGGTCAATTTCAGCATGTCTAATGTCACCAAGGAGCCCTTTTCTTGGGATGCTTTTGACTTTCTGGCCCTGATTTTAGCTACTGTTGGTATCTGTGGAATATGCAGTAACCTGCTTAAAAAAAGATTTGTACTAGATAAATACACATAGTACAAAAAAATACATAATAGTTACACACTGGACAGAGGGAGAAAGAGGGGGGAAAAATTATTTCAGAAAGCCTGAAACTTCCTAAGTGGTGATGAGATCCAAGGAGACTAAATATTTATCATAATATCCTTTATACTTACATAATCCTTGTTCATACCAAATCATATTATTCAGCATAATTCTCCAAACCGCAATTGAGGGAATGCTAGTAGACATCTACAGATTAAGAATCTACATCTTGGCATACATCAAAGCTCTCCCTATCGCACCAGATATGCAATTTGGAACCTTAAAGGAGTGTCACGATGCGCTCTGTGTGGAAGCGGGGACGGCCGGGGCACGCTCGCGTCATCAGCGCGCCCGGCGTCGCCCGCTCCCATGGTAACCACACTGGGGCTGAGCGCCAAGCTGATCACTCGGCGTTAGGCTGCATTAGAACTCAAGAGTCATGTGACGCTGGCCACGCCACATGACTCCACCAGCGCCCTTTTTAAACAGGCAATCTGCTGGCCACAGATTGCCTGTTATTGAGGTCCTTCCTGCGATATTCTTACCTGGTTTGTTGTTCCTGCTTGGCTTCTGATTTCCCGTCCGTCTCATCCTTTGGTCTTGGCGTTCCCTCCTGGTTTTGACTTTGGCTTATCCTGACGATCCTCTGCTTGCTCCTCCGGTACCTTTCTGCTCTCTTGGTTATTGACATGGCTTGTTTGACTTCCCTGTTGCTTGTGTTGTTTGTCTTCCCTTACTATCCAAGCTAAGGGTTTGTCAACCAGTTGTCCCTTGTCGCTAGGACTTGCGAGGCAAGTAGGCAGGGACAGGGGTACGGGTGGAGTTCAGTGGTCACTTCCCCACCCCCTGTGTGTGTGACAGAATAACAGGCCAAATTACCACTGTTATCATGAATCCTTTGGTTACTCTGACGGAGCATGTTTCTAATTGGACTCAGATGGTTCAGGAATTGGGGAAGAAACTCCATTTTCATGAGTCAGGACAGAGTGTTTCTACCCCGCATTCATCTAGCCATCTTATGGAGCCTCAGATTAAACTTCCTGAACCATTTTCTGGTGACCATAACAAGTTTCTTTCTTTCAAAGAGAATTGTAAGCTTTATTTCAGATTACGCCCCTTGTCATCCAGTTCTGAGAGCCAGCGCGTAGGCATAGTAATCTCCCGTCTACAGGGAGATCCCCAGGATTGGGCTTTTTCCTTGCATTCTGACACTGGTTGTCTCAGTTCTGTTGAGGGGTTCTTCCAGGCCCTGGGAACCTTGTATGATGAACCAGACAGGGCCATGGTAGCTGAGACTGCTTTTAAGGCTTTGGTACAGGGAGACCAACCTGCCAAATAGTATTGTACCCAGTTCAGAAGATGGTGTGTTCCCTCTGGCTGAAATGAACCAGCCCTAAAAAGCCAGTTCAGGTCAGGTTTGTCTGAAAATCTTAAAGACCTATTAGTGAACTACCAGCTTCCGGAGACATTAGAGGAGACTATAACACTCGCGGTTCGACTTGACAGACGTGTTAGGGAGACACGGCAGGAACGTTTGCTTTTTCCCCAGCAGGTGGTCCAGTCAGAGGTCTGTCCTATGAGCAGAGCCGATTTCTCTTCTGAGGAACCCATGCAGGTTGGGATGACTCGTAGAGATCAGCGTCCCCGACAAGGGGCTTGTTTCTTTTGTGGCAAGTCAGACCATTGGATTAACTAGCGCTCCAAGAGACCTTCTTTCGGTAAATCTACCAAGAATAGTATTGTACCCAGTTCAGAAGATGGTGTGTTCCCTCTGGCTGAAATGAACCAGCCCTAAAAAGCCAGTTCAGGTCAGGTTTATCTGAAAATCTTAAAGAGGACCTTTCACTAGAATAAAACATCTAAACTAACTATATAGACATGGAGAGCGGCGCCCAGGGATCTCCCTGCACTTACTGTTATACCTGGGCGCCGCTCCGTTCTCCCGTTATAGCCTCCGATATCTTCATAGTTAGGCTCCACCCAGGGGAACCTCCAGGCGTCTCATTCTCCCATGCTGTAGCGCTGGCCAATCACAGCGCTCACCTCATAACCTGAGAGGCTTTTTTTTCTCTCAGGCTATGAGCTGAGCGCTGCGATTGGCAAGCGCTACAGCCTGGGAGAATGAGACGCCAGCAGGTTCCCCTGGGTGGAGCCTAACTATGAAGATACCGGAGCCTATACCGGGCGAACGGAGCGACGCCCAGGTATAACAGTAAGTGCAGGGGGATCTCTGGGCGCCGCTTTCCATGTCTGTATAGTTAGTTTAGATGTTTATTCTAGTGAAAGGTCCTCTTTAAAGACCTATTAGTGAACTACCAGCTTCCGGAGACATTAGAGGAGACTATGACACTCGCGGTTCGACTTGACAGACGTGTTAGGGAGACACGGCAGGAACGTTTGCTTTTTCCCCAGCAGGTGGTCCAGTCAGAGGTCTGTCCTATGAGCAGAGCCGATTTCTCTTCTGAGGAACCCATGCAGGTTGGGATGACTCGTAGAGATCAGCATCACCGACAAGGGGCTAGTTTCTATTGTGGCAAGTCAGACCATTGGATTAACCAGTGCTCCAAGAGACCTTCCTCCGGTAAATCTATCAAGACGGGCGAGTTTAAGAACCAGGTATTTCCTAATGTGATCAAGAGTAAGTTACTAGTACCTATAACTGTCTCCATGGATACTAACAAATGTTCTGGTAATGCGTTCATTGATTCTGGTTCTGCAGCCAACTTTATTGATCAGAAATTTGCATTAAGGTTGGGTATTCTGATTTTGACACTACCCACTCCCATCCACATCATGGCTATCGATTCCACCCCCCTGGTGGGTGGTACCGTGAAGTATTCCACCCCTGAGATATCCTTGACTGTGGGGGGGTGTCACTCTGAAATATGCTCCCTGTTGGATCTAGAAAACTTACCAGTAGAGGTAGTACTGGGAATGCCTTGGCTCCAGTTACATAATCCCACTATTGACTGGACCAAGGGGGAACTGGTGAAATGGGGGTTGAAGGCGGCTCGTGCTTGTCTGTGGTGCAAGCGGGGGTCTTAGAAGAATCCAATACATTGCCTTTAGTCTTAAAAGAGTATATGGATGTATTCTCCTCATCGAACCCCTAGTTGCTACCACCCCATAGATCTTATGATTGCGCCATTAAAATTGGTAGAGGGAGCCAGGTTTCCCAAGGGATGTATCTATAATCTTTCTAGACCTGAACGCAAGGCTATGGAGGATTATGTTAAAGAGAGTCCCAGTAAGGGACACATTAGGCCTTCTGTATCTCCTATGGGGGTGGGATTTTTCTTTGTCAAAAAGCAAGATGGAGGCCTCAGACTTTGTATCGATTATCGGGCGTTAAATAAGATTATGACCAAGAATCAATACTCCCTCCCGTTGATTCTTTATTTGTTCAATAAAGTAATGGGGGCTTCCTGGTTCTCTAAAATTGATTTGAAGGGGGCATATAATTTAATTCGAATTAAGGAGGGAGACAAGTGGAAGACAGTTTTCAATACTCCAGCTGGACACTTCGAATATCTTGTAATGCCTTTTGGACTCAGCAATGCGCCAGCTGTGTTTCAAAACTTTATGAATAATGTTTTTAGAGAATTCTTGGGTAAATTCGTAATTGTCTACCTTGATGATGTTTTGATTTTTTCCCCTGATTTTGAGAGTCATGTGTCTCATGTTAAACAAGTGTTGGAGATTTTAAGGAAGAATCAATTGGCTGCCAAACAGGAGAAATGTGTTTTTGGAGTACAAGAAATTTTGTATCTCGGGTATGTTCTCACTCCTCACACCTTTAAAATGGATCCTAGCAAGGTATTAGCAATTATGGACTTGGTAAGGTCTTACAAAGTTTTTTAGGATTTGCTAATTATTACCGTAGATTTATAAAGAATTTTTCGGTAATTGCTAGACCCTTGACCGACGTCACCAAAAAAGGGGCGGACCTGAAGAACTGGTCTGTTGAAGCTACTGAAGCATTTGAAACTCTCAAGAAGGCTTTCAGTTGCGTCCCTGTTTTGATTCAGCCGGATCAAGAGGGACCTTTAATTGTGGAGGTGGATGCCACCGAGGACAGAGTAGGGGCACCCCCCTTCAAGGTCCCGCTAGTCTTACCAATTTAAGGCCTTGTGCCTTCTTTTCCAGAAAATTTTCTCCAACCGAGAGAAATTATGACGTGGGGAATCGTGAATTGCTGGCCATTAAATGGGCGTTTGAGGAGTGGAGACATTTTCTTGAGGGGGCTAAACATTGTGTTACCGTTTTTACTGATCACAAAAATCTGATGTTTCTTGAGTCTGCTAAGAGGTTGAATCCCCATGAAGCCAGATGGGCATTGTTTTTTACACGTTTTAATTTCTCCATCACTTTCAGACCAGGAAGTAAGAACGTGAAGGCAGATGCTCTATCTCTGAGTTTCTGTGTGTTTCAGCTGATGGATGCACCAACTGAAACCATACTGCCAGATAGTGTCTTTTTAGCAGCCGTGTCCCAAGAACTTACGGCTCTTATTAAGGCAGAACAACATCTGGCCCTGGCACCCACAGAAAAGTTGTTTGTTCCTGAACAATTCTGTCTCCGGCTGTTGGGTGTCATGACACTGATGTTTTGTGTGGACATTCTGGTATCAAGAGTACTAAAGAGTTGGTATCTAGGTCTTACTGGTGGCCCACCCTATTCAAGGATGTCAAGTCCTATATGTTGGCCTGCGACGTATGTGCCAAGTCTAAAACCCCTAGAACTCGCCCTGCTGGTGAGCTGCGACCCCTACCCATTCCCAGTAGACCCTGGTCTCATATTTCTATGGATTTCATCATGGATCTACCACCTGCTGAGGGTAAAACTGCGGTTTGGGTAGTGGTCGACAGGATCAGTAAGATGGTACATTTTGTTCCCCTTGCTAAGCTTCCTAATGCTAAGACTCTGGCCTCTGTATTTGTGGAACAAATTGTACGTTTGCACGGTGTTCCTGAGAACATTGTGTCTGATAGTGGTGTCCAGTTCGTATCTAGATTTTGGAGAGCCTTTTGTCAGAGGCCAAATCTCATTGTCTTTCTCGTCTGCCTATCATCCTGAGCGGGCAGACGGAACGACTTAATCAGTCTGTAGAACAGTTACTCAGGTCATATGTCTCTGATAATCAACAGTTATGGGTTAAGTACCTTCCTTTGGCAGAATTTGCGATAAACAACCATGTTAATTCCTCCGCTGGTGTCTCCCTGTTGAGGTGGATAAGGTTTCGTCAGAACTGTGCAGTTTGGTTTCGGGTTCAGTCGAACCTAGAAAAAGCTCAAAACAATCAAAAAATCAAAGCGAATAAGAGATGTTCTAAAAAGTTTGCACCTCTCTTTTTAGATCCGTACGACATTATGGAGGTAATTAATCCAGTGTCTTTTAGATTGAAGTTGCCTGAATCTTTCCTCATCCATGACGCTTTCCACAAATCTCTGCTGAAAAAACATATTACTCCTGTTGTTCCTTCACAGTCTGCTCAGCCGCCGGTACTGGTTAATAATTCAGAGGAGTTTGTGGTTTCCAAAATCTTGGATGTTAGGAGAGTCTGTAACTCCTTACATTACCTGGTGCACTGGAAAGGCTATGGACCGGAGGAAAGGTCCTGGGTACCAGCTAAGGATGTTCATGCTGCTAGACTTCTCAAAAAATTTCATGTGTAACCTCCGGAGAAGCTGTCGCCTGGGGCCTTGGGTCTGGTGGCCCCGCGTGGAGAGGGGTACTGTCACGATGCACTCTGTGCGGAAGCGGGGATGGTCGGGGCGCGCTCGCGTCATCAGCGCACCCGGCGTCACCCGCTCCTATGGTAACCACAATGGGGCTGAGCGCCGAGCTGCTCACCCGGCGCTCAGCTGCATTAGAACTCAGGAGTCATGTGACGCTGGCCACGTCACATGACTCCACCAGTGCCCTATTTAAACGGGCAATCTGCTGGTCACAGATTGCCTGTTATTGACGTCCTTCCTTTGATATTCTTACCTGGTTTGTTGTTCCTGCTTGGCTTCTGATTTCCCGTCCGTCTCATCCTTTGGTCTTGGCGTTTCCTCCTGGTTTTGACTTCGGCTTTTCCTGACGATCCTCTGCTTGCTCCTCCGGTACCTTTCTGCTCTCTTGGTTATTGACGCAGCTTGTTTGACTTCCCTGTTGCATATGTTGTTTGTCTTCCCTGCACTTTCCTAGCTAAGGGTTTGTCGACCAGTTGTCCCTTGTCGCTAGGACTTGCGAGGCAAGTAGGCAGGGACAGGGGTGCGGGTGGAGTTCAGTGGTCACTTCCCCACCCCCTGTGTGTGTGACAAGGGGTTATCCAAGACTCGGGGCATTTAATAGTCTTTTCCCATATGTCCAGACCCCTCACACTGAATGTACTTACCTGGCTTCCCCGCTCCCTGCGCCGCTCCTTGTCCCCGCACCACCGCTGCTGCTTTTCCCTGTGCGCAGAGGAAAATATCCGGTGTCAGTAGGAGCAGCCAATGGCAGGCGGGGACAGAGAAGAGCCTCCCTAGCATCGCGGGTGACACTAGGGAGGCTAATGCCTGTCTGCTCCCCCCCCCCTGACACCAGATCTTTTCATTGGCGTACGGCGAGAAGCTGCAGCGGCGGTGCGGGGACCAGGGCCGGCACGGAGAGCCAGGTAAGTATATTTATTGTGAGGGGCCCAGGGCATATGGGGGCATTTAATAGTCTTGGATAACCCCTTTAAGGGCTGTTGTATCTGCTAATATACAAATAACAGGACAAAGTGGAATTGTAACCTGATGAGACTCCTTGAGTATTAAAGTAGTTAACTCCCAATACTGATGAAGCTTTGGACATCTCCAAAGAAGATGAATCAGGTCAGCCAACCCCTGAAAATATTTTGGACATTTATCTGAAGATCTTTTCTGGATTTTAAATAAAAAAATTGGTGTATTATATAATCTTTGATTAATGTGCCAATGCATCAATTGTCCTAAACACTTTGGGGGGGAAAACCACTCTGAGCTGTTTGTAAAAAAAAACTAAACGTGGGGGAGTACAACCATTTTATATAATGCCACCCGAGAAGCAAAGGATAAGAGAATCCATTTCCATATCTTAATTTTCTCCCTGATTCTGTGGATCAAGGGGATCATATTCAGATCAACCTACCATAATCCTCGATTCTTCATAGCTATGTACTTGTCTTTCACTGATTACAAGCATCAATCCTACACCTTCTTCTTTTCTACTGTTACTTAGTGCCTATGAGAGTATATTTCTAAGCAGGAAGCATCTATGCTTTGGTGGTAATTACTTATCTGTTTCTAATCCTAATTTTTGTAATTATTCCTGTGCTCTAATCTTATTTAGTCATCCAGTTCTGACAAAGGCTTAAGACTGGATTAGGTAGAACGTAACGTGTCCATTGTGTGAAAGACATGGTGTAAAATGTAATGTAGGGTCAATTTCAGCATGTCTAATGTCACCAGGAATGATAGTTGGGTGCACACCAAGGAGCCCTTTTCTCGGGATGCTTATGACTTCCTGGCTCTGATTCTGGCTACTGTTGGTGTCTGGGGAATATGCAGTAACCTGCTGATATTAATTCTTTACTTTAAGTTTAGAACTTTAAGGACTCCTACAAATCTTCTGCTGGTGAACATCAACTTCAGCGACCTCTTATTATCAGTTTTTGGATTTAGTTTTCACTTTGTTTCATGTGTAAGCAGACAATGGATATGGAATGAGGCCGGGTGTGTATTTGTTGGATTCTGCAAAAACATTTTTGGTAAGTAAAAAAAAATTGGTTTCCATTAACTATTTGGATCACAATAGTGGGTGTGAATTCTATATATGCAGCTTGTTTATCTGCAGTCCTATGTAAAGCTGCTGATAACGCATCACACTGAGCAGGGTTAAAATATAACAATACATTATATCTCTGTGTAATGAAAATGTTTTGTGTAAACCATAGTTTCTTTATTATAGAATACATTTTACAGGGGCTAATGTGTATGCAAGTTGCATGTGGAGGTTTCGTTTAAAAGTTTTCAGTAACTTAAAGAGGAGTTTGGACTTCTAAATTCAGAGTTTTCCAAGTATCTATAGTTGAAGCATGTGGCTATGACCCAGGCCCAGACAGACTTGTGCGTGAGCTCTTTGGAAATACTTGACCATGTGGTGAGAGCAGCCAAAAGAAAGGCCTCATATCCATGGTATATGCCCACCTATTGTTCGATTATTTGGGTGAGTTGATCTGACTTAAAGGGGTTGGCCCATCCCAGAACTTGATGGCATATTGATAGGATGTGCCATCAATATCAGATAGGTGCAGGTCCCACCTCTGGGACCTGTGTCTATCTCCAAAATGGGAACCCCGACGTAAATGGAGAACATGCAAGGCCACCCTCTGTTTACAGCTATGGGAGGTCCAAAAATAGCTGAGCGCTGGCTCAGCTGTTTCCGGCAATCTCATAGTGGTGAATGGAGCAGTGGCCACCCTTGCACAGTGCACTCTCTATTCACCAGCATAGGACCTCTGAATTTTACTGATGGGCCCTAGGTACCCCAGTCTGACAGTGTTGGAAAGTGAATGGCGGAATGATCTGGTATCCTCTTGGATTTCTTTTGAATGCACTAAGGAATGTGGGGGGTAAGTTTTCTGAGTTGGGGAGTTTTTTTGTACCACGTACTGTATTATGTTTGCATATTGTGTATATTATGTATTGTGAATATTGCATGTTATAACATGCATGTAGGCTATGTTCACACATGTGTAGGTTATTCGCATTGATCTGCTCCGTCATAGGAGCAGAACAATGGAAATAATGGTAGCGCCAAATCCTTTACATGTATCCCTTTGACTATGGAGTCCATGGGGTTTCTGTTATGGTGTCCAGCATTCTATCATCATGTTTGGTAATTTGATGCAATCTACAATGAAGGCTCCTAGTGGAGCCTCCAACCAGATGTGAACACAACCTTACATTAAGATATTAATTTACTCTGATAACTTTGTAAATACAGTATATTGCATTAGACTAGTTGCACACTAGCGGCAGTGCGCAGCAGTTTTATTCCAGACGATTCTCAACATATTTGCCGTGGCCGGATCTCCACCAGTCCCCATTATAGATAATGGGGCCGGATGGAGCCACACAAACCTCTGGCAACGCTGGAGTGCACAGAGATCCGAAACAGCCTGCCAGATTGCCACAGCTAATGTGCAACTAGCATTACTTCTTATACAGCTTGTAGGATAGCCCATTTTAATCAACAGCTGCATTCTCAATTCTGAAGGCTTCTGGGCTGAATCTATCTGCATCTTCTGCTTGCTTCATATCTGTTCACAGCTTCCTAGAAGTCACCACTTTACAAAATCTCAATTGAGATTAGAGCAAGGTGCACAACCTTTTTTGGTCTGAGGGCAGCATTGTCACAATGCTCTATTTTAAGGGGCTGCAAAAAAAAAAATGTTGATTGGCGCTCATATGCATTGGCCTATTACACAGGCCAATGTAAAGTGACTGGGGAGGAATGATCGCTATCACAGTCATTCCTCCTTCATTTAGTTAAATTGATTATCAGTAGCATATCCCTTAGTACTCAGAGAGATGTGCGGCATGATTATACCGGCCAGTTATCAGGAATGAGCGCTCCTATGAACACTTGTTCCCAGTAATGGACCTGAATATCTCACAGTGTAATAGGGACTCAAAGGGATTTCCCAGTAAAAATGAATTTTTAACAAGTTCTTGCAGCATGGCCCCTGAAACCTGAAGAGTTATACTTACCTGCTCCCTGCGCTGTTCTTACTTGGCAGTACATGGCCATGGTCACATGCACCTCTCCATCCAATCACTGGCTTCAGCGGTGATGTGGCCACAAGCAGCGTGTCACTGCTGAAGCCAGTCATTGACTGGAGCGGTGTATGTGACAATGGTCATGCACGGACAGGTGTAAAAGTGCAGGAACCGAAAGATGGAGTCAGCGGGGGCATGGAGCAGGGACTTGTTAAAAGTCATTTTTACAGGAAAAGTGGCAACATTTCCTTCCTGCCTCCTATTCATAAATCAGCGCTTTCCTTTACTGCAGAGGATGGCGCTCCCTGGTTATCACCCCCTCCTGCCAGTTACAGGCGCCATGCAATAACCAGTGTTAAAGGGAATATTAATTATTAATATTTTGGTTAATATCAGTGATTGATATTCATAAATAGGCGTGAGTTGTCTATTGATGACTCCGCCTATTTATCCTAAAAATACTAACTAGTTACCTATCTTCCTTGTTGCATTTACACTTTTTCCCTGAATTACGTGAGTTCACTATGTTATATACTACGGCGCCTACCAAAAATACTACACACTGTATTATGAATAATAAAGTATATTTATTAACACAATAATAAGTTTACAGTCTAACTATTGCTATAACTATATATATATTTATATCAATGGACATATACATATATATCCAAAAAAAGGAAGAAACTAACCAATAACCCCCCAAAAAATAAGAAAGCACTCATATAAAATATATGCAGTTTTATAAATAAATAAAGTATACACAAAAAATAACATAAGGCACAAGGTCGTGGGAAAGCGGGGGGCTCCGTGTAACGGGGAGATTGCCCCCACCCTCACACGTACCGCAATAACGGGGAGACAGACCATTCAATCTGACAATAATCAACCACACATGATGGGCCCAATAATAAATACCCATACATTACATATGACCAGATACATACCCCAATAAATAGATGTAAATTGTATCCACTGCTACCAATACTGTGTCAATGTGACCGCGTAAAAAATCAGTTTTTGTAATAAAACTGCTTATATTTTATATGAGTGTTTTCTTATTTTTTGGGGGGTTATTGGTTAGTTTCTTCCTTTTTTTGGTTATAGAATTGCACACTAGACCCCAGTGTATTATATAAATGGTACTGAAGTTCTCTTATTGGTTGTTCTACATATACATATACATATATATATATATACATATACTTATAGTCGCACACAGTAATATACAGTATATTAACAACACTACAATACAATACCTAAATGACACTACACACAGTAAAATATCTTACACAATTCCTCCGCAAATCTATCTAAACAATACACTTACACACAAACACACACACGTTATTTAGCAACCCACCCTCCTGGATCTATACTGTCCCTATGGGGATAACAAGGGGTTAAACACAGCAGGGGTTATAAGGGGTTAGTGCAGGGGTATATAGGGCAGCAGATATTATCAGGGGTTAATGATATTTATTCCAGCTCGTCGTCCAGGGGATGCTGGTTCTCCTGGGGGATGATTCTCTTGTCCGGGCTGCAAGGCTCAACTTCTAAATCCAGCAGCTCTTGCTCCTGAGCACCCACGCACGCCTGCAGGCAAGGACACGTGGGCTAGCGCGGCGATATGACATCACCGCACCAGCCCGCGCGTCCTGGCATGCGTTTCGGGGACGGCGCATCTCCTGGAGGTACGTGGAAATACCTCTGGAGATGTTATCAAAGGGCAGGGGATCATTATTGATCCCCTGTCCTTTGAAGTTTCCGCACCTGGCCAGTTATCTAGGCGGCATCTCTCTTCTGCAGGCGCGCTGGCATGCGCCTGCAGGAGATTAGGCTGGGGAGGGGACACCCGTGACTGGGGGGTGGAATATTGTCCACTTTTAGGTTTATATATAAAACCTGGGGCATATAGCCCATATATATAACCTGGGGAACCTGGCATTTCCCTCTACAGGGGGCATATTGTATATATATATATATATATATATATATATATGTGTGTATGTAATAACTGGGACATACATACATCTATATATACACTGCGTGCAGAATTATTAGGCAAATGAGTATTTTGACCACATCATCCTCTTTATGCATGTTGTCTTACTCCAAGCTGTATAGGCACGAAAGCCTACTACCAATTAAGCATATTAGGTGATGTGCATCTCTGTAATGAGAAGGGGTGTGGCCTAATGACATCAACACCCTATATTAGGTGTGCATAATTATTAGGCAACTTCCTTTCCTTTGGCAAAATGGGTCAAAAGAAGGACTTGACAGGCTCAGAAAAGTCAAAAATAGTGAGATATCTTGCAGAGGGATGCAGCACTCTTAAAATTGCAAAGCTTCTGAAGCGTGATCATCGAACAATCAAGCGTTTCATTCAAAATAGTCAACAGGGTCGCAAGAAGCGTGTGGAAAAACCAAGGCGCAAAATAACTGCCCATGAACTGAGAAAAGTCAAGCGTGCAGCTGCCAAGATGCCACTTGCCACCAGTTTGGCCATATTTCAGAGCTGCAACATCACTGGAGTGCCCAAAAGCACAAGGTGTGCAATACTCAGAGACATGGCCAAGGTAAGAAAGGCTGAAAGACGACCACCACTGAACAAGACACACAAGCTGAAACGTCAAGACTGGGCCAAGAAATATCTCAAGACTGATTTTTCTAAGGTTTTATGGACTGATGAAATGAGAGTGAGTGTTGATGGGCCAGATGGATGGGCCCGTGGCTGGATTGGTAAAGGGCAGAGAGCTCTAGTCCGACTCAGACGCCAGCAAGGTGGAGGTGGAGTACTGGTTTGGGCTGGTATCATCAAAGATGAGCTTGTGGGGCCTTTTCGGGTTGAGGATGGAGTCAAGCTCAACTCCCAGTCCTACTGCCAGTTTCTGGAAGACACCTTCTTCAAGCAGTGGTACAGGAAGAAGTCTGCATCCTTCAAGAAAAACATGATTTTCATGCAGGACAATGCTCCATCACACGCGTCCAAGTACTCCACAGCGTGACTGGCAAGAAAGGGTATAAAAGAAGAAAATCTAATGACATGGCCTCCTTGTTCACCTGATCTGAACCCCATTGAGAACCTGTGGTCCATCATCAAATGTGAGATTTACAAGGAGGGAAAACAGTACACCTCTCTGAACAGTGTCTGGGAGGCTGTGGTTGCTGCTGCACGCAATGTTGATGGTGAACAGATCAAAACACTGACAGAATCCATGGATGGCAGGCTTTTGAGTGTCCTTGCAAAGAAAGGTGGCTATATTGGTCACTGATTTGTTTTTGTTTTGTTTTTGAATGTCAGAAATGTATATTTGTGAATGTTGAGATGTTATATTGGTTTCACTGGTAAAAATAAATAATTGAAATGGGTATATATTTGTTTTTTGTTAAGTTGCCTAATAATTATGCACAGTAATAGTCACCTGCACACACAGATATCCCCCTAAAATAGCTAAAACTAAAAACAAACTAAAAACTACTTCCAAAAATATTCAGCTTTGATATTAATGAGTTTTTTGGGTTCATTGAGAACATGGTTGTTGTTCAATAATAAAATTAATCCTCAAAAATACAACTTGCCTAATAATTCTGCACTCCCTGTATATATATATATATATATATATATATATATATATATATATATATATACACATACACATCCAGACATACCTGTGGCATCCATGGCCACAACCTGGGGGATACAGATCTATCCCCACATATATACTGGGCCCATACTACCCACACAAGGCCAATATATATGAATATATTAGAAATATATGCATATACACAGTGGATATAAAAAGTCTACACACCCCTGTTAAAATGTCAGGTTTCTGTGATGTAAAAATATGAGACAAAGATAAATCATTTCAGAACTTTTTCCACCTTTAATGTGACCTATAAACTGCACAACTCAATTGAAAAACAAACTGAAATCTTTTAGGTAGAGGGAAGAAAACAAAAAATAAAATAAAATAATGTGGTTGCATAAGTGTGCACACCCTCTTATAACTGAGGATGTAGCTGTGTTCAGAATTAAGCAATCACATTCAAAATCATGTTAAACAGGAGTCAGCATACACCTGCCATCATTTAAAGTGCCTCTGATTAACTCCAAATAAAGTTCAGCTGCTCTATTTGGTCTTTCCTGAAATTTTCTTAGTCGCATCCCACAGCAAAAGCCATGGTCCACAAAGAGCTTCCAAAGAATCAGAGCGATCTCATTGTTAAAAGGTATCAGTCAGGAGAAGGGTACAAAAGAATTTCCAAGGAATTAGATATACCATGGAACACATTGAAGACAGTCATCATCAAGTGGAGAAAATATGGCACAACAGTGACATTACCAAGATCTGGACGTCCCTCCAAAATTTATGAAAAGACTAGAAGAAAACTGATCTGGGAGGCTACCAAGAGGCCTACAGCAACATTAAAGGAGCTGCAGGAATGTCTGGCAAGTACTGGCTGTGTGGTACATGTGACAACAATCTCCCGTATTCTTCATATGTCTGGGCTATGGGGTAGAGTGACAAGACGAAAGCCTTTTTTTACGAAGAAAAACATCCAAGCCAGGCTACATTTTGCAAAAACACATCTGAAGTCTCCCAAAAGCATGTGGGAAAAGGTGTTATGGTCTGATGAAACCAAGGTTGAACTTTTTGGCCATAATTCTAAAAGATATGTTTGGCGCAAAACCAACACTGCACATCACCAAAAGAACACCATACCCACAGTGAAGCATGGTGGTGGCAGCATCAAGCTTTGGCACTGTTTTTCTTCAGCTGGAACTGGGGCCTTAGTTAAGCTAGAGAGAATTATGAACAGTTCCAAATACCAGTCAATATTGGCACAAAACTTTCAGGCTTCTGCCAGAAAGCTGAACATGAAGAGGAACTTCATCTTTTAGCATGACAACAACCCAAAGCATACATCCAAATCAACAAAGGAATGGCTTCACCAGAAGAAGATTAAAGTTTTGGAATGGCCCAGCCGGAGGCCAGACCTGAATCCGATTGAAAACCTGTGGGGTGATCTGAAGAGGGCTGTGCACAGGAGATGCCCTTGCAATCTGACAGATTTGGAGTGTTTTTGCAAAGAAGAGTGGGCAAATCTTGCCAAGTCAAAATGTGCCATGCTGATAGACTCATACCCAAAAAGACTGAGTGCTGTAATAAAATCAAAAGGTGCTTCAACAAAGTATTAGTTTAAGGGTGTGCACACTTATGCAACCATATTATTTTATTTTAATATTTTTTCTTCCCTCTACATAAAAGATTTCAGTTTGTTTTTCAATTGAGTTGTACAGTTTATAGGTCACATTAAAGGTGGAAAAAGTTCTGAAATTATATATCTTTGTCTCACAGAAACCTGACATTTTAACAAGGGGGTATAGGCTTTTTATATCCACTGTATATTCAAATCTCACCCTTCCCTCTACAACCAGTAAGCCTTTTCCCTTACTAGTGGGGAAAGTGCTTATTGGTTAACAGTTTAATAACCAGGCCTGAACAGACACTTTTTATTGTGATTTAGCGCATGTGGTGGTTCGAACAGTTGTAACTTTTTTATGTGTTGGGACTACCAAAATAATTTTTGCAACAATTTTTCACTTGACACATAGGACCTTATAATTTATTTTTTAGTTTTATTTGGGGGAAACTGTACAAAAACTTTTTTTTTTTATAGCTCCTTATTATTTAAATGCAAACTGACACCAAAATAAATTATTATAATTAGTTCCCTATTTTGTGTCAGTTGTTTTGTTATATAATATGTATAGTTTGAATGGGGCGATAATGGCGACGGTTTTGGTTGGTGTAGGTGTTTTTTCTTTTATGTATTTTATTATTATTTTTTATCTTTTTTAACTTAATTTTTAATATATTTCTGCTACAAATAATATCCCCCAAGAGGTCATAAAAAGACCTTTAGGGGACACTGACACTTTTTGTTAATTTTTCACTTTTTTCTTTTTCTTTTTTACTTTTATTTGTATTTTATTAATATTTTATTGTATTTTTTTTTTTTTTTATAATTGGTTTATTACTTACTATTTAAATATATTTTTGCCACATAATGTGTCCCCCAAGGGATCATAAAAAGACTGTTAGGGAACAGTGAACACTCTTATTTTGCAATTTTTCCTTTTATTTTTTTATTCGTATTTTTATTTTTTTTTAAATAATTTTAATAATCATATTTTATTAATTTTTTCTTTTATTTGTGTTTTATTCAATTTTTTTTATTTATTATTTTGTATCTTATTTTTTATATATTTTTTCCACATAATTTGTCCCCAAGAGGTCACTGAAAGACCTTTGGGGGACACAGACTTTTTTTTTTGTACTATTTCCACTCCAAAGGAGCCCCAGTTACAGGGGAAACAGTCTGCTGTGGAGGCATTGTACACAGGCAATGCTGATCAGGGTCTCCTGACCCTGCAGCTCTGCTCTCCTCTGCCCCCAAGCTGGGTCCACCCTGCATAGCGCTCACCTGTGTGAGGAGAAGGCAGAAGCGCTGATAAACTGCTTCTGCCTTTTCCTCGGCTCCCCCGCTGTCACTGACAGCCGGGACCTGTCCTGCTTCTGCTACAGTGCAGGAGCTGTAATGCTCCATCATGCGGCGCTGCGGGCATAAACACAGCTGATCGCACGATCAGCAGTGTTTTTTTTTTCCAGGAGGACAGGGGCCGCAAACCTTGGCTCTGGGGGCCTTGGGGTTGTGCACTCCTGGATTAGAGCAATTAAAAGAGCAACAAAAACATGGTGTACACATTGTGTAATAAATGTATTGTTAGGCTAGTTTCACACTAGCGCTATACATCCGGCAGGGAACACCTCACGGTTTTCTTTCGGCCCCTTCTCGGCATATTTGGTGGTTTGCGGCCAGATCTCCACCGGTCCCCTTTACAGTTAATGGAGCCAGACAGAGATTTACAAACTTCCGTCAATGCTGGAATGCAAAGACTGTTGTATAGCGCTAGTGTGAAACTAGCTTTATATCGTTCTAATGCTTTTTTCTTAAAAATCTTAAGAGAAGAGGCTGTGGTTAGTTGAATAGAATATTGATGTCCTATCTTACACATAGTCATCATTATCTGATCGGTGGGTGTCTGACTACCTGCACCCCTGCCGATAAGCTGTTTAGTTACAAGCCCTATGTGCAGCTCAGTCCCATTCAAGTGAATGGCCTTGAGTTGTAGTATCAAGCACCAGTGATAGCCAGTTCGCAGTGTTCGCCCGCGAACACATGCAATCTGCCATCTTAACTGACAAGTCCGGTGAGGCACAGGTAAGTCCTTACCTGTGCCTGTGCGCGAGCCGGTCTGAAATGAAATGCGGTCTCCGGGAGCAGGCAGTTCAGAGAACAGCCGCCGGGGGCCTTCATCGGGCTGTTCTCGGAACTGCCTGCTCCAGGAGACCGCATTTCATTTCAGACCGGCTCACGCACAGGCACAGGTAAGGACTTACCTGTGCCTCACCGGACTTGTCAGTTAAGATGGCAGATCGCATGTGTTCGCAGGCGAACACTGCGAACTGACCATCACTGTCAAGCACAGCCACTATACGATGGACAGCACTGTGCTTGGTGTGCTGGTATGGCAGGGAACACGCAGCATTTCCCTCTTCAAGCAGCTGATCAGTGGCAGTACTAGCAGTCAGACCCCCACCGATCAGATATTGATGACCTATCGCCAGGATGTCATGAATATTTTACTCCCAGAAAGCCTCTTTAAAAGGATTCATATAATGCACCGTATTTATTAACAACCTGTGCCATATATTGTGTATATGTTACCAGCTATAAAGTGGCCTATGGATGAGAAACATGTCTATCATGTCTACCACATTGTGCTCCAAGTGTGCAATTTGGACCAATGAGTAGAAAATTAATGCATCCTATGGCACTATTGATAACTATCTTTCCTATTATTTGGAGGTTGTCACTAGATCATTGTGCATTGTTTTAGTTTGTGGGATTATTTTAAAAGGTATTATTTAATATTATGATCAGAAGTATTAAAAGGAACCTGTCAGCGGCAAAAACCACCCCAAACTGCCGGCAGTACCTTCAAGAAGCCGGCAGTGTGTTTCTAATGATGATTTTCTTCCTGCAGTCAGAAGCGGTAAAAGCAGGAAAAAAACGATCTTTTATCCTCCGTCCGCGCTATTTTCAAGTCACTCTTGAAGTCAAGGGGCAGCGGCCTCTTTGCTTCAAGTCAAGGTAACTGCGCCCCCTTCCCTGCCCCTTCGCTGTGACTGACAGCGCTTATGCCCGACAACCGGCTGTCAGTCACAGCGAAGAGGCAGGGAAGGGGGCGCAGTTACCTTGACTTGAAGCAAAGAGGCCGCTGCCCCTTGACTTCAAGAGTGACTTGAAAATAGCGCGGACGGAGGATAAAAGATCGTTTTTTCCTGCTTTTACCGCATCTGACTGCAGGAAGAAAATCATCATTAGAAACACACTGCCGGCTACTTGAACTTACAGTTTGGGGTGGTTTTTGCCGCTGACAGGTTCCTTTTAATACTTCTGATCATAATATTAAATAATACCTTTTAAAATAATCCCATAAACTAAAACAATGCACAATGATCTAGTGATGTATTGTGATTATCCATATTGCCTTCTTTGCTGGTTTGATTTATTTTTCCATAACATTATACAGTTCTTGTTTCCATGGTTACGCCAATCCTGTAATCCAGCAGTGGTTGCCGTGCTTGCACACTATAGGAAAAAGTGCTGACCTATACGCACTGCCACGGTCCCGGCCACCATAGAGGCTGGCACTTTATCCTATAATGTGCATGTACAGCCACCACTGCTGGATTGCAGGGTGGTCATAACCATGGAAACGAGCAGTGTATAATGTGATGAAAAAATTAATCCAGCCAGCAAAGGAAGCAATATGGATAATAACAATACATTAGTTAGTGCCTTATATTAACTTTGTCTACGTAATAAATGCCATTTGCTGAAGATAGACAACCTATTTACATGGACCAATTTTGCAGGCAATTGTCAGAAAGGAAGCGTTACTTCCCAACAAGCACCTGCTCGTCAGAGAAGGAGACCGCTGCATTTACATGCAGCCATCTCCTCCACTGTATGTGGAGGAGATCGCTAATGCCATCACTTGTCCCTGTACAGAATCATTGTTTGCTGGCAGCGGATGCTGTTTCCACAGCACTATTTGCTGCCAGGAAACAATCATTTTTGTGACCACGAGTGACGCGATTACCTGATGAACAAGCGTTTTGCCCGTTCATCGGGTAATCGGCAGCACTTTTACACCTCCAGATAATTACTAACAAGCATATCTTTGAAGACTTATTTACTCAAAGCCAAACTTTTTCAGTAAGGTGTCTACTTTCTGTGGAATCTGAGTAAGGCAATCTAACAGGGGACCATGGAGATACAGGTAGCACACAGAAGGCACTGCTGTGTCCATAATAGTGACAGTAGACACATATAATTAGTTATTGCTCTCATACCATAGCTATGCCTTCTTCATACATGTGGTGCTCTTCTAGAGATCACAAAGACAATATTTATGACCTACACTAGTTAATGAAACATGACAATGAGTATATCAATAAAAGTGACAGTCACACAGAAACATGAACCTAGAGTCTGCAGTTTTCAATAAGTCTATGTAGAAGGACAGCATGGTTTCCTAACTTCAAGATCTACTGGTCTCTGCCCTGAGGTCTACCAGGGATCACGGACCGGTCCACTCTTTTGCCACCAGTGACCTATTATTTGTGTATGCATGTCATATTTCTGATAATATCACTTATTTGCTTTCCAGGTAATGTGTCAATAGTTACCGTTACGGTGATTGCTTATCGACGGTACATTCAAGTGGCATGTAACAAAGTCATTGACTTCCCATGGTCATGGCAAGCAATATCTTACATCTGGATATATTCACTAGCCTGGAGTTCAGCACCATTACTTGGATGGAACAGATACACTCTGGAACTCCATGGCCTAGACTGCGCTTTAGATCAGACACCTGAAGGTTTCAGCCAGGTGTCTTTTGTTCTTCTCCTCTTCCTTGCTTTTCTACTAGCCCCAGCAAGCATTATGGCATTTTGCTATGGATACATATTGTATTGTATCAGAATGGTGAGTATGATGTGTAAAAGGCAATTTCAGATAAGATACAACACAATTCTATAATCCTCAATGCTCAAGTGAGTATTTCATGTCCATTTCACTAATGTAAAAAGTTATTTCCTTCTGCCACACAGAAACAATCAACAAGTTGCTGTTGACAGATCTGTTATTATTGTCAAATCTGTGTTTTTTTTGTTTTACTTAGTGGTACAAGTGTTAGTTCATTAAAACTTGAATACCCAATACATTAGGTATCAATGCACTTAGAAGACAGTTTAAATGTGTATGTGATGAAAGGATATTCAAGCAAAATATACTGTAAAATGTAAGTTTATGGTGTGATGGAAGAAACAAAAAAGTTATTCACTGAAAGTCGGAGTAATACAGCAATTATATTTTCTATATTACAAGCCTAGCCAAGGATTAGTTTTCTTTCATAAACGTGCCACTGTTGTCTATGTGGTGTGGCAGGTATTGAAGCTTATACAGCTAGGTCCATATATATTTGGAAACTGTCACATATTTTGTTTTTATTACCCGTTTACTAAAACATGTTATAGTTGTATCATGGACATGGACATAAAGTCCAGACTTTTAGCTTTCATTTGAGGGTATCCACATAAAAATTGGATGAATGGTTTAGTAGTTTCAGCTCCTTTACATGTGGCACCCTGTTTTTAAAGGGACTAAAAGTAATTGGACAATTGACTAAAAGGGTAGGGCAGGTGTGGCCAATTCCTTCATTATTTCATTCTCAATTAAGCACATAAAAGGCCTGGAGTTGATCTGAGGTGTAATGCTTGCATTTTGAAGATTTTGCTGAGAAGTAAACATGCGGTCAAAGGAGCTGTCCATGCAGATGAAACAATCCATCCTTCATCTGTGAAAACAGAAAGAACCCATCCGAGAAATTGCTACACTATTAGGAGTGGCAAAATCTACAGTAGTTTGGTACATCCTGAGAAAGAACGAAAGAAAGAAAGAAAGAAAGAAAGAAAGCACTGGTGACCTCAACAATGCAAAAAGACCTGGATGCCCATGGAAGACAACAGTGGTGGATGATCGCAGAATAGTTACCATGGTGAAGAGAAAGCCCTTCACAACATCGTCCACTGCACGGTGCAAGCCACTCATAAGCCTCAAGAATATGAAGGCTAGATTGGGCTTTGCTAAAAACATCTTAAAAAACCTGCACACTCCTGGAAGAACATTCTTTGGACAGATGAAACCAAGATCAACCTCTACCAGAATGATGGAAATAAAAAAGTATGGTGAAGTCATGGTACAGCTCATGATCCAAAGCATACCACATCATCTGTAAAACACGGCAGAGGCAGTGTGATGGCTTGGGCATGTATGGCTGCCAGTGGCACTGGGTCCCTAGTGTTTATTGATGATGTGACACAGGACAGAAGCAGCCGGATGAATTCTGGGGTTTTCAGAGACATACTGTGTGCTCAAATCCAGACAAATGCAGCCAAACTGATTGATCGGCGTTTCATAATACAGATAGACAATGACCCAAAACATAAAGCCAAAGCAACCCAGGAGTTTATTACAGAAAAGAAGTGAAATATTCTTGAAAGGCCAAGTCAATCACCTGATCTGAACCCAATAGAGCATGCATTTCACTTGTTAAAGACTAAACTTCAGACAGAAAGGTCTACAAACTGAAAACCGCTGCAGTAAAGGTCTGGCAGAGCATTAAAAAGGAGGAAACACAGCGTCTGGTGATATCCATGAGTTCAAGACTTCAGGCAGTCATTGCCAACAAAGTATTAGAAATTAACTTTTTATTTACAATTATTTAATTTGTCCGATTACTTTTGAGCCCCTGAAATGAAGGGATTGAGTTTAAAAAATGCTTTAGTTCCTCACATTTTTATGCAATCATTTTGTTCAACCCACTGAATTAAAGCTGAAAGTCTGAACTTCAACTGCATCTGCATTGTTTTGTTCAAAATCCATTGTGGTAATGTACAAAACAAAAATGGTCTCTGTCCAAATATATATGGACCCAAGTGTATACGTATTGAAGAGAATGGGGCTGAACTGCAATACCAGACATTTATATAGCACAAATGTTTTGTCACTCACATAAGTCACTTTGACCATTGGTGCTTACAACCTAAATGAAAAGGGTTGATTTAAAGGGCAAACTCTGTGCAGATGTTGCCCTTGGTGAGGGTCAAACTAAGGACTTCAGTGCAGAAAGGTAACAATGCTAACCACTGAAACACCATGGCTCATGTAGAATATACATTTAAAGGTGTTTTCTGATATAGATGACTTCTCTTCAGGATTGGTCATTAATATCTGATCAGTGAGGGTCCGACACCGATCAGCTATTATTTGCAGCCGCTGATGTGCACTGTGAATGCACAGCCTTGTTCAGAATGTGGCCGTGCCAGGTTACTGCAGTTTAGCTCACATTCACTTCAATAGTAGCAGTAACCCAGCACGGCCACTACACTTTGAATGGTAGTGTGCTTCCCGTCCATTCACAGCGATGGAGGCTGCAGGGACCAGTTTATCAGTGGGGATGCGGGGCATTGGACTCTCACCGATCAGATATTTATGACCTATCCTGAGGATACGTCATCTATATCAGGAGCCTGATAAAACCCTTTAACAATCACCCTTTCTCTAACCCTGAAAAACTCCTTTTAAACTATGGGACACAAAATATCTGTGTGCACTGGATGTCTGTATGAATGTTTGACGCAACGAAAGTTTACATATGTGTAAATATAAACTAGGAAAATTAGGGAAGGCGCGAAGATGTTACATCCAACATGCTTCATTTTAAGTCTACATATATCATGGTTTAGATAAAACTTTCTGTCAATGTACCATACAGTATGTAGTGGGAATGCATGTACAGCACAGAATAAATGATCTAGATCCCTCTGGTTTATTACTATGATATCATAGAGCAATGATAGAAACTCACAAAACAGAACGCCGTACGTTCATGCTCTAATACATGTCTTGCTTCCATTATCAGCTGCGAAGACTACAAGATTACCAAACTGGTTCTGCACTCAAATTAAAGGACTACGAAATTAAAGTGGCTAAAATGTGCACCTTGATGATCTTGGAATTTTTAATTTTTGGCATGCCGCCTTACATTATGTCTCTGCTGGTGATGTGTGGTTATAAGGACATAATGACTCCTACAGTCGCCATTGTATCCTCAGTGTTAGTGAAGCTGAGTACAGCTGCAAACCCACTCGTCTACATATTAACAAGCAAGAAGGTACTATTTCTATATTATGAATCATTTTCCATAGCATCATTTAGAAAAGGTTTTATTCCTTTATACAAAAATGATGGGGGTCTTTTATTATACTGAAATACGCCTATATTAGGCATATTCCAGGCGCAGATGACGGCGCAATGGTTAGTTGCGCCACTAGCTGTGACTTCACCCGGCTCACGCCAGGTCTAAAACTGTGGGCGTGGCGGAGGATGGGCCGGCAGGCCTCTTTCAGGCCTAGAAAAAGGTCTAAATGTAAGACAGCTCAGAAGCTGTCTTCCATTTAGAACTGGTACTAGAGGCGCCGAAGGTATGGAGAGGCCGGCGCCCCTTCATAACTCCGACAGATCCACCGCCAGTGCAGGGGCGGCCTTAACGTGTTTGCTACCAGCGCAGTACATGTACGGCGCTGACTGCTCTTCCTTAGATCCTAGCGCGCTGCGCCCGCCTGATCAGCTGCATGGGACCGGCAGTGACTGATAGCCAGACCCCTGCTGTACACGCCTACGCATTAGCCCTAGATGTGCCGCGGTCAGCGCTGACCGCGGCACGTGCAATGTATGGGAGGGAGCTGCCATCGGGTCCCCGCGCTGCTGTGACGGGGACTAGATGGCAGGGAAGGCAGCCTGATGCCTAGCGTGTGAGCCTGGATCTCACGGGGCAGGAAGCTTTAAGTGTATTACAGTGGTAATACACTTAGAGCCAATGCATTACAATACAGAAGTATTGTAATGCATTGTACAGAGGATCAGACCTGCAAAAGTTGAAGTCCCAGAGTCGGACAATAAATAAAATTAAAATAAAGTAATAAGAATTTTTTTTTTTTTACAAAAAAATTAAGTTTCAAGTAAAAAAAAAAAAAAAAAAAAAAAAAAAAGCCTTTTCCCGAAATAAAGTAAAAAAAAAAAAAAAATTCGAAATAGTGAAAAAAAGAAAAGTAGACATATTGGGTATCGCCATGTCCATATCGACCGGCTCTATAAAAATATCACATGATACAGGTGAACGCCATAAAAAAAAAAAACAGTGCCAAAAAAGCCATATTCTGGACACCTTGCCTCACAAAAAGTGTAATACCAAGCGATCAAAAAGTCTGGTGTACCCTAAAATGGTACCAATCAAACCGTAATCTCATCCTGCAAAAAAAGAGCCCCTACCTAAGACAATCACCCAAAAAATAAAAAAATATGGCTCTCAGAAAATGGCAACACAAAAACAAGATTTTATTCTGTTCAAAAAGGCTTTCACTGTGTAAAACTTAAACATAAAAAATAAAAAAATAGACAAATTGCCACGTCCGTAACAACCTGCTCTATAAAAATATCACATGAGATGGCCCCTCAGGTGAATACTGTAAAAAATAAATAAATATGCCAAAACAGCTATATTTTGTCACCTTGACTCACAAAAAGTGTAATACCAAGCGATCAAAAAGTGTCATGTATCCCAAAATGGTACCAATGAAAACATCACCTCATTCCACAAAAAATTAGCCCCCACATATGACAATCACTCAAAAAATGAAAATTAATGGCACCCGTAAGCCAATCCATCAAAATATGCGCTGTAAAAGCCATATGGCGCTCTTTCCCTTCTGAGTCCTGCCATGTGCCCCCACAGCAGTTTACCACCACATATGGGGTGTTGACGTATTCAGGAGAAAATGGGTAACAAATTATGGGGTGATTTTTCTCCTGTTACCCCTTGTGAAAATGAAAAATTTGGACTAAAGCAACATTTTCACACAGTCGTGTTTCCAAATTCCGTAAAATGCTTAGGGTGTCAAAGTGCTCAGTACCCCCCCCCCCATATATATTTTTTAAGTGATGCAGTTTCCAAAATGGGGGTCTCTTTTTGAGGGTTTCCACTGTAGAGGTACATCAGGGTTTCTTCAAATACAAAATGGTGCCTAAAAACCATTCTAGCTAAATCTGCCTACAAAATCCATATGGCGCTGCTTTCCTTCTGACCACTGGCACATGCCCATAGAGCAGTTTACCGCCACATATGGGGTATTTCTGTAAACTGCAGAATCAGAGTAATGCATATTAAGGTTTATTTTGCTGTTAACCCTTGCTGTGTTGCAAGAAAAAATTGACTAACAAAAAATCTACCAAAAAAGTGAAATTTTGAAATTTCCCCTCCATTTTCCTTTAATTCTTGTGGAACACCTCAAGGGTTAACAAAGTTTGTAACATCAGTTTTGAATAATTTGAGGGGTGTAGTTTCTAAAATGGGGTCATTAATGGGTGGTTTCCTTTACGTAAGCCCCTCAAAATAACTTTATAAATGAATTGGTGCTTAAAAAAATGGTTTGGGAAATTTTGGTGAAAATTTGAAAAATGCTTCTAAAATTCAAAGCCTTCTAACTTCCTAAAAAAATAAAATTACATTTACAAAATTATGCGAACATAAAGCAGACATATGGGGAATGTTGATTGATAACTATTTTATAAGGTATTATTTGTCTTAAAAGTAGAGAAATTCAAATTTAGAAAATTGTGAATTTTTCCAAATTTTTGGTAAATTTTGGATGATCTTATAAATAAAGGTGAAAGATATTGACTCAAATTTATGACTACCATGAAGTACAATGTGTCACGAGAAAACAATCTCAGAATGGCTTGGATAAGTAAAAGCATTTCAAAGTTATTATCACATAAAGTGTCAGATTTCCAAAAATCGGCCTGGGATTTAAGATGAAAAGTGGCTCGGTAGTGGAAGGGTTAATAAATATGCCCCTATATTTTTACTAAATTTATCAGTAAGCTACAGAAATAAAAAGATGGTTTAGCTTTTGCCAAGCCTATCCCTGGGTTCCAGGAGCTGTGCATGTATTTATAAACCAGATTCTTCTTAAATCTGGAGAAAAAGTACTTTTGATACTGCTGACCTATCCTCCTGTGAGCGCCGTGGCCTTCTCTCTGCTTACCAAGCACAGCGCTGTACATGGTATAGCGCAGGGATGGCCAACCTGCGGCTCTCCAGCTGTTGCAAAACTACAACTCCCGGCATTCCCAGACTGCCTACAGGTATCCGCTTACAGCAGGGCATGGTGGGAACAGCTGGAGAGCCGCAGGTTGGCCATGCCTGGTATAGCGGCTGTGTTTGGTATCATGCTCAGCCCCATTGAAGTGAATGAAGCTGAGCGCAATACCAAGCACAGATGCTATACAATGTACGGCGCAGGAGCACCGCTGCCTTCTCAAACAGCTGATCTGCAGGGGACCCAGGTGTCAGACCCCCACCGATCAGATACTAATGACCTATACTGAGGATAGGTCATCAGTATCAAAATAACGGAAAACCCCTTTAAGTGCACCAAGGGTGGGCCAAATCCACTCTGTGCACCCTGGCTACTCCCTCTCAACGAACAAGGCCAACAAGATGACTATGCAGGAACCTAGAGCTATCAATCAAGGAGAGGATTGTTGGCAGATGAACTAGGAAGAGCAAGAGGTTATAGAATGACTTGGGCCCACCCTCGGTGCACTTAGCTGCTCATTTACATATTGATTTCAAGTACTTTTTCTCCACAATTAGAAAAGCTCACTGCAAAGTATCATTAAATTCAACTGAGCTAGCCCTATAAGGCATAGTTCCTGGTTTCACTGTGAATTTCCTGGTGACAGATTCCTTTTAAAAGACAAAGACAATTAAGGCTACTTTCACACTAGCGTTCATAGGATTTGTCATAGGATCTCAATAGCGGATGAAAACGCTTCCGTTTTGTCCCCATTCATTTTCAATGGGGACAAAACTGAACTGAATGCACTAAAATGCATTCCGTTCCTTTTGGTTGCGTCCCCATCGCGGACAGCATAACGTTTTTCTGTCCGCGATGTGGTGCGGAGCAAGACGGATCCGTCCTGACACACAATTTAAAGTCAACACATTGGGTGTCAGGACGGATCAGTTTTCTCTAGGACGGATCAGACTTTCAATAGTGTTCATGACGGATCCGCAAAAAACGCTAGTGTGAAAGAAGCCTAAGGCTACTTTCACACCATCTGTTCTGATAATACAACCGCCTGCATCCATTATGAATGGATCCGGTTGTATTATCTTTAAGAAAAAGCCAAGATGGAACCGTCATGAACAGCATTAAAAGTCAATGGGGGACGGATCAGTTTTCTATTGTGTCCGGGAAAACGGATCAGTCTTGCTCCGCACCACATCGCGGACAGAAAAACGCTGCTTGCAGCATTATTCTGTCCACGATGGGGACGCAACCAAACGGAACGGAACGCATTCTGGTGCATTCCGTTCAGTTTTATCTCCATTGACAATGAATGGTGACAAAACGGAAGCGGAAAGGGAACATGCTGGTGTGAAAGTAGCCTTACAAATAAAATGGTATAAAGATTGTGAATGTACATAGCTGAAAAATACAAATGGATATGCTCCTGCTTGTGATACACAGCAGTAACCGCTTATCTTTCTATTTCCTAGTTCAGACAAGGTCTTCTAAAACTCTACTGCATCTGGTGCTGGAGAATGCAAGCAATAGGAAGAAGGCGGCTTGTTGGAGCCAAAGTGAAAATAGGCGCCACTGGTAATAGGCTAAAGAGGAGAGTCATTTTCAGCTCGTCCTCGGTCAGTTCCATAGCTTCAACCAGTGAAACTGACACTCAGCAGTCAACAGAAGAGAAACCAGAAATTTACGGAACGAATGTGAAAATAATCCATGTACAGCCTCGATAGCACATGGATGTCCTACATTATTACATCTAGCAAACCTATTGTGATACAGATGTAGTAGAGTTAACACTCATGCTTTAGGAGACGGGTTATCTAAACTAAATGCGTTAAGCAAACACCTTCTATTGCTTTTCAATGGCTTTTGTTTCAAGATAACGCGATGAGCGATAAAAATTGCATTATCTTAAAAATGTATGCATAGAAAAATGTAACGAATACCACAATTGTGTGTGGCATGACCTCTACCAAATAGTTTTTTATATGACCATAGGGTTTATTTAATGCTTTGGGTGCCTTCATTTTGCTAACGGATCACCTTCATGTATTGAAATTATTTTATAAAATTGTTCTGCATTCATTTGGTCAGTTATTGCCTGATCTATTGTAAGGCTAGTTCCACACCATCGGTGTGAATTCCGACAGACTGTTTCGACAGAGATCAGCCTCCCCGGATTTAGCGCATCAGGCACTGGCAGATGCCGATGGAATGTCCGCCGGCCCCATTAAGTATAATGGGGTCCGGAGGAGATCCGGCTGCATTCCGATACACAATGCCGTGAATCGGTCGGACACAAACCACTGCATGCTGTGGTTTGTGTCCGGCCGATTGCCGGAATAGTCTGCCGGAATTCACAAAGGAGGTGTGGAACTAGCCTAAACTTTTGTAAGCAGGGCCCTCAATCCTATTGTTTGAATTGGTAATGAGTTTGTCTGAATATGTACTCTCTGATTGTACAGTGCTGAGGAATATGTTAGCGCTATATAAATAAAAAAAATACTAATATTTGAACTTGCAGTGGCACAGGCATCTTAATAAATTTAGCGCATCTCCTGGCTATCCATCTGCCAGTAACTGAAATCTACTCCAGCTAGGGGTTGGTATAGATTTCAGCTACAACTAGACTTCTCTGCTGCAATGGTCCTGTACACCTGCTGCTGTTTGTAAACGAGCCAGCATATGGCACATGACCCCTGCAGCCAATCACTGCCTTAGCAGTCTACAGCTGAGGACAGTGACTGGCTGCAGCAGTGAAGTGTCCTATCTCAGCACGTCACCACCCCTATTTATAGTGGACCAGTACAGCGCTGGAGAAACAGATGAATATATCATATGTTTTTATTTTAAGCATCCGTAGGGGTCACCTGAGATAATTAATAATAAGATAATTATCTTAGACAGCCCATCTATTAGGGAGACAGCAGGAATCCCATAAGCAATAAATCAATTGCTCTAATGTAAAAATTAAAGTTAAAAAAAGTTTAAAAAAAAATATTCCATAAAGTCAGATAGGTAGAAACTGGTGTAAACTCCACTGACTGGCTGTGCAGAGAAATAGGGCGGAGTACAGAGCAAAAGCGTGGATTATCGGAGAAAGTTCCAAAAGAGCGGTAAATGCCCAGAGCACTTTCTGTCCCTGTATACCTGTGGACACCTCCATGTTATAAGCCCTGTCTATCCCATCTTCTCCAGTTAGTCCACAGATGCAGACTATAAATGTGATACTTTACTTACATGCTGTCTTTTTTCCTTCAGTGATGTTTGTGAACAAGGTCCAGGATGGACCAAAAAAATCTATTCATTTTTCTAAAGTCGCCATACAATTTTCTAAACTGACTACAGATTTGTTAGTTAATGTGAATTGATCACCAATTGATTGTAGATTATAAATATACTTTCACCTAATTGCATTTGTAACGCCCCAGAGGTGCATTACCACCTTTGCACCTTGCTACTATCTCCTATGGTTAACCTAATGTCATCCTATGTATTCATTTCTAGGTCCTGCAAAATGTGTATTCATATTTCTTATTTTGTAACTGTTTACGTGTAATGTGCCTGGTTCAACAGCAGGTGGCAGCATAAATGGCAGAGCTACAGGGACAGAGAATGGAGCCTTTCCTTCCATTCTAACCCCCCTCGGTGGTGTGGTGGGCGTTGCCCCACTTGCTGCAGGGAGGGAGGAGAGTCCAAGTTAGAGTGAGTTCAGTTTACCTATTAAGGGAAGGAAGCAAGTGCCCGTCCCTGTTGAACGTGGCCTTGCCCAGGCCAGCCGGAGCACTTCATCTCAGCTGGATATGGAAGCCACAGCTTAAGAGCCTCAGGAGCCAGGAGAGAGAGACTCCCTGGTATAGAATAATTTAGAGACAGACTAGAGAAAGAAGTTGCAGCACCCAGAGAAAGCTAAGTGACATAGCTATCTTGTCAGTACAGCAGAGCCAGAGAGCAACAAATGTAGCAGAGAGGAGTTTGCCTGCCATCATTAATGCCAAAGCCTGCTGGAACCAAGACAAAGCCTGAAATTGTTTGGAGAAATGTTTATTCATGTAAAGCTGTTATCAACTTCATCACAAGGTCTGGACTCAATTTATTCCTTCATCAGCTACCCCCTTTGCTCTGCTTCGGACGACAACGCCTGGTGTCCAGCGTATCCAGGTAGGAGCACCGTGACACGTGCACCAACATTAAGGGACATTTAGGCCACCCTACACCACTCTGGCATTCCTATACCTGGGTACCATCCCCAGTATCACAAAAAGGCTTCACTGCAACAGGCGTCACAACAAACATTTTCTTTAAGGGACCCCATGGCCGTGGCCGTGCGTCGCACATTCAATTGCTTAGAGTGCCGTGGCAAATTCTACTTAGATCTTGAGATATTTTTTTCTCCACTAGGCACCTATCCATTCAATGTGTACAGAGTTCTAGCCCTTTGCAAAGTTAACCTAGTCCTGTTGCAACAACTTATCAAAAAGTCATATGGATGTGACATGGATGCAAAGCACACATGAAATGAACCTACAAACACCACCTAAGGACTGCTATAAGCAGGGTCATGTATTATATAAAATGCCAACCCTTGATGGCTTATCACTGGTGCAGAGATCCAAACCATTTCATAAGCTGGAAATGCAACCTGTCAGCAGGAACTTTTAACGTCCCCCTCAATACGTCTCAAAATATTCAACCAAGTCGGGCAAGCTTATGGCAAGCCCCCTTTCCCACTGAGGAGTTGACTGTCTGAGTCCTCAATAACATCAGGAAGGCTCGTGTGCCAAAATGATGCCGTTTTATCCTTGTGTGCTCTGATGCTCGATATGAGTCATGTTATATACACTGCTCAAAAAAATAAAGGGAACACAAAAATAACACATCCTAGATCTAAATTAATTAAATATTCTTCTGAAATACTTTGTTCTTTACATAGTTGAATGTGCTGACAACAAAATCACACAAAAATTAAAAAATGGAAATCAAATTTTTCAACCCATGGAGGTCTGGATTTGGAGTCACACTCAAAATTAAAGTGGAAAAACACACTACAGGCTGATCCAACTTTGATGTAATGTCCTTAAAACAAGTCAAAATGAGGCTCAGTAGTGTGTGTGGCCTCCACGTGCTTGTATGACCTCCCTACAATGTCTGTGCATGCTCCTGATGAGGTGGCAGACGGTCTCCTGAGGGATCTTCTCCCAGACCTGGACTAAAGCATCTGCCAACTCCTGGACAGTCTGTGGTGCAACGTGACGTTGGTGGATAGAGCGAGACATGATGTCCCAGATGTGCTCAATTGGATTCAGGTCTGGGGAACGGACAGGCCAGTCCATAGCATCAATGCATTCGTCTTGCAGGAACTGCTGACTCACCCCAGCCACATGAGGTCTAGCATTGTCTTGCATTAGGAGAAACCCAGGGCCAACCGCACCAGCATATGGTCTCACAAGGGGTCTGAGGATCTCCTCTCGGTACCTAATGGCAGTCAGGCTACCTCTAGCGAGCACATGGAGGGCTGTGCGGCCCTCCAAAGAAATGCCACCCCACACCATTACTGACCCAATGCCAAACCGGTCATGCTGGAGGATGTTGCAGGCAGCAGAACGTTCTCCACGGCGTCTCAAGACTCTGTCACGTCTGTCACATGTGCTCAGTGTGAACCTGCTTTCATCTGTGAAGAGCACAGGGCGCCAGTGGCGAATTTGCCAATCTTGGTGTTCTCTGGCAAATGCCAAACGTCCTGCACGGTGTTGGGCTGTAAGCACAACCCCCACCTGTGGACGTCGGGCCCTCATATCACCCTCATGGAGTCTGTTTCTGACTGTTTGAGCAGACACATGCACATTTGTGGCCTGCTGGAGGTCATTTTGCAAGGCTCTGGCAGTGCTCCTCCTGTTCCTCCTTGCACAAAGGCGGAGGTAGCGGTCCTGCTGCTGGGTTGTTGCCCTCCTACGGCCTCCTCCACGTCTCCTGATGTACTGGCCTGTCTCCTGGTAGCGCCTCCATGCTCTGGACACTACGCTGACAGACACAGCAAACCTTCTTGCCACAGCTCGCATTGATGTGCCATCCTGGATAAGCTGCACTACCTGAGCCACTTGTGTGGGTTGTAGACTCCGTCTCATGCTACCACTAGAGTGAAAGCACCGCCAGCATTCAAAAGTGACTAAAACATCAGCCAGGAAGCATAGGAACTGAGAAGTGGTCTGTGGTCACCACCTGCAGAAGCACTCCTTTTTGGGGGTGTCTTGCTAATTGCCTATAATTTCCACCTGTTGTCTATCCCATTTGCACAACAGCATGTGAAATTGATTGTCACTCAGTGTTGCTTCCTAAGTGGACAGTTTGATTTCACAGAAGTGTGATTGACTTGGAGTTACATTATGTTGTTTAAGTGTTCCCTTTATTTTTTTGAGCAGTGTGCATACAATGCATTCGGAAAGTCTTAACAGGTCCATTCACTTTTTCACATTTTGTTATGTTGTGGCCTTGTGCTAAAATAAAAAAATATTCAGGTTTTCCCCCATCATTCTGCATGCAATACCCCATAATGACAAAGTATAAAACAGAATGTAAGAAATTTTTGCTAATTTAATAAAAATAAAAAAATAAAATTCTGTATAGACATAAGTATTCAGACCCTTTTCTATTACTCTTGGAATTTAGCTCTGGGCCTCCAATTTCTCTTGATCGTCTTTGAGATATTTCTACACCTTGAGTTGAGTCCACCGCTGATAAATTCAGCAAAACAAAATGTGAAAAAAGGGAAAGGGTCTGAAGACCTTCCAACTGCCCTATTGCTGCATTGATACCACCAACCTCGGCAAATTTCCTCGAATTTACATCTAAAATGCATTTACTGTTTTATTGTTCATTAGTGAATGTATTTTATCAGCCCAAAAGAGTTTTTTTTTTTAAACTAATAATTACAAATCCAGAGACACTACAAAATGGCAAAAATGATTGACGTATGTACGTTAAAGCAGTTTAAGAAAAAATAAAATGTTGTTATAGCAATATTCCATATGTATTACGCTGGTCCTCTGTCTTCCGACAGATCATCAGACACACATTACAGCACTAAATTATTTTAGAATTTAAAAATATATATATATAAAAATGTATAAAATTCTGTACAAATTAAATAATAAAGCTATGAAAAAATTGTATACAAATACATAGCATAAAAAAACATCAGTGCATGATACGGGTATGCTCCCTTTGGGAGGATATTCTGCGGATTTTCTACCACTGAACTGTGAGCAGAATATCCGCAGCGTTTACAGTAGTAGCACGGTGGATGGCATTTTATGAAATCACATCCATAGGTCTGTGGATTCTGCATCTTGTCAATGTATGAGGTGCAGTTCCACAATGGATTTTGCCCATTGCAAATTGTAGGGATAAATCTGTAGCAAAATCCACGACACGTACCCTGTGCTTATATACACAGCGGACATGATGGTAATAAAGAGCATTTACAGCCGGACATGTTGTTTTTAATTGCAGATGGCAATAATTCTAGTGCTGGGAGGGCAGCGGTTACATCTTCGTTGGCAGCTCTTGCATGGCTGTTGATGTAAGGTCACTAACAGACGAGGAGTCAATAGGCTGGAAGGTTCTGCTGTTGATACGACTAAAGTTCATATGGCTTTGGGAGAAGTCCGGCTCAGCCTGCAGTGGTAAAAAGTCTGAGCTTGGCACAGTGTTGGCATCAAGCTTTGCCTGGTGAATTAAAGAAACAAATAACATTAAGAACGTGAAGGGAGCCACTGGTGTTATATACTGGTCACAGCTGCAGTGTAGGTGCTCACAATCTACAGTCGTGGCCAAAAGTTTTGAGAATGACACAAATATTAGTTTTCACAAAGTTTGCTGCTAAACTGCTTTTAGATCTTTGTTTCAGTTGTTTCTGTGATGTAGTGAAATATAATTACACGCACTTCATACGTTTCAAAGGCTTTTATAGACAATTACATGACATTTATGCAAAGAGTTAGTATTTGCAGTGTTGGCCCTTCTTTTTCAGGACCTCTGAAATTCGACTGGGCATGCTCTCAATCAACTTCTGGGCCAATTCCTGACTGATAGCAACCAATTCTTTCATAATCACTTCTTGGAGTTTGTCAGAATTAGTGGGTTTTTGTTTGTCCACCCGCCTCTTGAGGATTGACCACAAGTTCTCAATGGGATTAAGATCTGGGGAGTTTCCAGGCCATGGACCCAAAATGTCAACGTTTTGGTCCCCGAGCCACTTAGTTATCACTCTTGCCTTATGGCACGGTGCTCCATCGTGCTGGAAAATGCATTGTTCTTCACCAAACTGTTGTTGGATTGTTGGAAGAAGTTGCTGTTGGAGGGTGTTTTGGTACCATTCTTTATTCATGGCTGTGTTTTTAGGCAAAATTGTGAGTGAGCCCACTCCCTTGGATGAGAAGCAACCCCACACATGAATGGTCTCAGGATGCTTTACTGTTGGCATGACACAGGACTGATGGTAGCGCTCACCTTTTCTTCGCCTCACTTTGCGTGCAGATGCGCTCACACCTGCCTGCTGCCATTCCTGAGCAAGCTCTGCACTGGTGGCACTCCGATCCCGCAGCTGAATCCTCTTTAGGAGACGATCCTGGCGCTTGCTGGACTTTCTTGGACGCCCTGAAGCCTTCTTAACAAGAATTGAACCTCTTTCCTTGAAGTTCTTGATGATCCGTTTCTTTGCAGGTCACCATGGTTAACAATGGAAGAACAATGATTTCAAGTATCACCCTCCTTTTAACATGTCAAGTCTGCCATTTTAACTCAATCAGCCTGACATAATGATCTCCAGCCTTGTGCTCGTCAACATTCTCACCTGAGTTAACAAGACGATTACTGAAATGATCTCAGCAGGTCCTTTAATGACAGCAATGAAATGCAGTGGAAAGTTTTTTTTGGGATTAAGTTAATTTTCATGGCAAAGAAGGACTATGCAATTCATCTGATCACTCTTCATAACATTCTGGAGTATATGCAAATTGCTATTATAAAAACTTAAGCAGCAACTTTTCCAATTTCCAATATTTATGTAATTCTCAAAACTTTTGGCCACGACTGTATATGCACATACTAAAATAATACCAAGGACACCGCGCTAAAACTCACCTCACACAAAGCCCCTTTACTACTAACTTCAACTACGAAACACTGCGATTTTTCCTGTGTCATACAAGCCTACCTTAGTCTAGGCACTGTGATCGCTGCACTGGAAGTTCCGGTGGTCCGGCGTGCTATACACGCAGTTGTAGGCGCTGATGCATGGGGTGCCTTCTGCGCAGGGGATCTGTGTCTCAGGTGAGCTGTTAGTACTGGAGTCTGCCCCGGCCGGTAGCAGAACTTCCAAATTTTTTTTTAAAAAAGTTCCTTCGCTCGTGCTCACAGCTGAGCGGGTGACGTCACCACTTCAGAGCTACGGATGGCCGTTAGTCCCACAATACCATCCAACGCGTTTCGAGTGAATTACGTCACTCTTCGTCAGGGAATCAGTGGGATACTGCTGTAGCTCCTCTTATATACACATCATACCCCTGTATTAACTAATCCAGCGCTGCTAATTGTTTCTCATTCAAAGCCAAACAGCTCGACTTCCGCATCCTCTGGGCATTAAGGTGTCCTATAAAATATCCACTGCGTTTCTTTTCTTGATAAGTTTTTAATATAATCTCCTTCTCTTATTTCTTTTTTTTAACTATTTCTAGCCCTACAAATGATGATCCTTCTATTCTTCCATTATGTTTTTCCTTAAAATGTCTGGATAATGGGTGTCCCTCTGATTTCTTCCTTATATTATATACATGCTCACTTATGCGTTTTTTTAAACATCTTTTTGTTCTCCCAATATAGATTTTCTCACAGGGGCATTTTATGGCGTAAATTACTCCCTGCGTATTACAGGTTATGTGATCTCTAATCTTATATTCATATGTGCCTTCTATATTCTTTATGGAGGTTTGTTTAATAGTACCCCCCATTGTTTTTCTACAGCCCATACATTTTTTGCAAGGAAAAAAGCCCTTTAATGAGTTTTTATTTATTGTTACACATTTGCTTAGGGCCGCACATTTTTTTTTGGTGCTACTATGTTAGGCTATTTTCACACTTGCGGCAGTGTGATCCGGCGGGCAGTTCCGTCGTCGGAACTGCCCGCCTGATCCGCCGTTCTGCCGCTGACTGAAAGCAATTGTGAGACGGATCCGGATCCGTCTCACAAATGCATAGCAAGGACGGATCCGTCTCTCCGCTTGTCATGCGGACAGACGGATCCGTCTTGTATCTTTTTTCACATTTTTACCGGTCTGCGCAGGCCGGAAGGACGGATCCGGCATTCCGGTATTTTGAATGCCGGATCCGGCACTAATACATTCCTATGGGAAAAAATGCCGGATCCGGCATTCTGGCATGTCTTCATTTTTTTTTGCCGGAGATAAAACCGTAGCATGCTGCGGTTTTATCTTTTGCCTGATTAGTCAAAACGACTGAACTTAAGACATCCTGAACGGATCGCTCTCCATTCAGAATGCATGGGGATAAAACTGATCAGTTATTTTCCGGTATAGAGCCCCTGTGACGGAACTCAATGCCGGAAAAGAAAAACGCTAGTGTGAAAGAGCCCTTACCTATATTGGCTTCTTTTTTATATACAAAGGCCGGGGTTGTTGGTATCATACCCCCTATTATTTTGTCTTCTTTTAAAATGTCCCAATATTTCCTCACTATTTTCCTAAGCATATATGTCTGGGCATTATATGGGATAATTATAGGCGGAATTTTTTTCATCGTTTTCCATTGTATTCTTATTACTTTTTTTACCTATTCCCTCTTTCTCTGCTACTTCTTCCAAAAGTACTTTCCTATCAATCAGTTTAATCGCATTCTTTTGTTCTCTGAGCTTATCTGCATTATAGCCCTTAGCTTCAAATTTATTATATAATATCTCTGCCTCTTTATCATATTCCGCCACCTCTGTACAATTTCGTCTAATACGGAGGAATTGGCTCCTGGGTATATTATCCAGCCACTGTGGTAGGTCACAGCTACCCCTTGTGATATAGCTGTTTGAGTCTGTAGGTTTCTCATATGGTTTTGTAAAAATATTATCCCCAATTATATAGATCGTAAGAAATGTATCTCGTTCCTACTATATGTTAATGAATTCTAAATAAAACTAGTTTTTATTCATCTCTGTTAAAAATTCCAAAAGTGCTGTTTCACCCCCCTCCCAAATAAAAGTCACGTCATCAATAAAACGTCGCCAGAGGACGAGGCCCGCCCGGAGCTCGCCATGGGGGTGTATAAAATTATGTTCCCACCGCCCAACATATACATTAGCGAACCCCGGTGCGAACCTCGTCCCCATTGCGGTACCCCACGTCTGTAGATAAAATTTTTGTTTATATTTAAAATAATTTTTTTGTAAAAATAATAAAATACACTCCCCTATGTATTCTACTTGGGTACTAGCCAGGTCACCTTTTTGATAAAGGAAGTGTTTAGCTGCTGCACAGCCTTTTTCATTTTCAATTACGGTATATAGGGACTTGACGTCCAATGTACCTATAATGTAGCCCTCTTTCCACTTGATGCCATTTAGAACCTGCAATATATGCTTAGTGTCCTTCAAATATGTCGGTAATGTTTGTGCACATGGCTGTAAATACTGATCCACATATTTTGACAGTGCGCTTGTTAGACACTCAACCCCTGATACAATAGGCCTTCCGTTTTATTTTTTTGCATCTTTGTGGATTTTAGGGTTCTGATAAAAAATTGCTATTTTAGGGTGTTTAACATCAATATACAGTCAGGTCCATAAATATTGGGACATCAACACAATTTTAACATTTTTGCCTCTATACACCACCACAATGGATTTAAAATGAAAGAAACAAGATGTGCTTTAACTGCAGACTGTCATCTTTAATTTGAGGGTATTTACATCCAAATCAGGTGAACGGTGTAGGAATTACAACAGTTTGCATATGTGCCTCCCACTTGTTAAGGAACCAAAAGTAATGGGACAATTGGCTTCTCAGCTGTTCCATGGCCAGGTGTGTGTTATTCCCTCATTATCCCAATTACAATGAGCAGATAAAAGGTCCAGAGTTCATTTCAAGCGTGCTATTTGCATTTGGGATCTGTTGCTGTCAACTCTCAAGATGAGATCCAAAGAGCTGTCACTATCAGTGAAGCAAGCCATCATTAGGCTGAAAAAAACAAAACAAACCCATCAGAGAGATAGCACAAACATTAGGCGTGGCCAAAACAACTGTTTGGCACATTCTTAAAAAGAAGGAACGCACCGGTGAGCTCAGCAACACCAAAAGACCCGGAAGACCACGGAAAACAACTGTGGTGGATGACCGAAGAATTCTTTCCCTGGTGAAGAAAACACCCTTCACAACAGTTGGCCAGATCAAGAACACTCTCCAAGAGGTAGGTGTATGTGTGTCAAAGTCAACAATCAAGAGAAGACTTCACCAGAGTGAATACAGAGGGTTCACCACAAGATGTAAATCATTGGTGAGCCTCAAAAACAGGAAGGCCAGATTAGAGTTTGCCAAACGACATCTAAAAAAGCCTTCACAGTTCTGGAACAACATCCTATGGACAGATGAGACCAAGATCAACTTGTACCAAAGTGATGGGAAGAGAAGAGTATGGAAAAGGAAAGGAACTGCTCATGATCCTAAGCATACCACCTCATCAGTGAAGCATGGTGGTGGTAGTGTCATGGCGTGGGCATGTAAGGCTGCCAATGGAACTGGTTCTCTTGTATTTATTGATGATGTGACTGCTGACAAAAGCAGCAGGATGAATTCTGAAGTGTTTCGGGCAATATTATCTGCTCATATTCAGCCAAATGCTTCAGAACTCATTGGACGGCGCTTCACAGTGCAGATGGACAATGACCCAAAACATACTGCAAAAGCATCCAAAGAGTTTTTTAAGGGAAAGAAGTGGAATGTTATGCAATGGCCAAGTCAATCACCTGACCTGAATCCGATTGAGCATGCATTTCACTTGGTGAAGACAAAACTGAAGGGAAAATGCCCCAAGAACAAGCAGGAACTGAAGACAGTTGCAGTAGAGGCCTGGCAGAGCATCACCAGGGATGAAACCCAGCGTCTGGTGATGTCTATGTGTTCCAGACTTCAGACTGTAATTGACTGCAAAGGATTTGCAACCAAGTATTAAAAAGTGAAAGTTTGATTTATGATTATTATTATGTCCCATTACTTTTGGTCCCTTAACAAGTGGGAGGCATATATGCAAACTGCTGTAATTCCTACACCGTTCACCTGATTTGGATGTAAATACCCTCAAATTAAAGCTGACAGTCTGCAGTTAAAGCACATCTTGTTCGTTTCATTTCAAATCCATTGTGTTGGTGTATAGAGCCAAAAATGTTAAAATTGTGTCGATGTCCCAATATTTATGGACCTGACTGTACATCGCCTCCTGTTTATGTAAAATACCCTCATCTTTCCCTTTCTGAATTAACTCTTGTAATTCTTTTTTGAAGATATCTGTGGGGTCTTTTTTTAAAATTTTATAGGTTCTATCATCACTTAGTATGTTTACAGCCTCTTTATCATACGTTTCTCTGTCTAGTATGACGATCCCTCCACCTTTATCTGCGGGGCGCACAACAATATTATTATTTTCTTGCATCTGTATTAGAGCTTCGCGTTCAGATTGGCTGATATTGCTCTTACTTCTATTTCTGTTAGATGTTCTTATTTTTCTGATATCTTTTGTCACTAGATTAGCGAAGGTATTTAGCGCCGTCGAATATTCATTAAGTGGGTCAAATCTAGAATTAGGTTTGAGGTTAGTGTGTATGACCTGATCATGCACCTCGACTGTATTTCTTGAGAGCTAGGCGTCTTAAAAATTTCCGGACCCCAATAAATGCCTCGAATTTGCTAAAGAGCGTAGTGGGGGAAAATTTAAGCCCCTTTTTTAAGATATCCTGTTCTCCTTTAGTTAACACATGGCTACTTAAATTGTAAATTTTTTGTCCTAGTTTAGAGTCATTAGGATCTAAATTCTCACCCCCCCCCCCCCCCATTGTATTGTACTATTTATTTCTTGTAGTTTTTTCTTCTTTTTGGTGAATTATCCCCCCCTGCAGCCCCTTTTGGTGAAATTTTTTTGTGGGCCAAGAAAAAAATCCTGTTTTACTGTTTTTTTTACTGTGATCTTATTACTCTGAGTATGTCTTTTTTCTTTAGGCCTCACTGTCCTTTCTATCTCTCCTCCTGTGCTATTGGTATTAGTGACCGTAGTATCATCATGGTTTTCCTGTCTGTTCCTCATTTCCCTTTCTGTTCTTACTCTACTATCTCTTATATCCTCTTCTCTGCTTTGTTCCTCACTCTCTACATTACCATCATTAGGTTCTAAAGGGTTGAATCTATTTTGTAAAGGGATTGTAGGTGCTTCTATGGGGTTATGATACATAGGGTTCCTACTATCGGAACTGTCTCCATGTGTTATATTTTCCCTCCTATCCAAATTTGTAGTTGTTACTGCTGTACGCAGACTGTATTTTCTTGAATTCCTATTTTCCAGGCTCTCTTTTGATACTCTGTCTTCACTATCCTCGTCCATATGCACGGTCATTAATGATATAGGTTCACGATTTTCTTAATTACATTTTTCAGGGCTATATTGATCAATCGTTTGAAATGTTTGTTCTATATCATTCACCTCCATATCTCCTACATTATATGGTACATAATCTCAATTGAATTTTCTCAGTTTTTTAATCTTTGATTTCCTCTTATCTTGAATACAGTCTATTTTTAATGATTTCTACTAATCCTTTAATATCCAGATGATCCTTCCATGGCCTCAGATCTTCAAATAATTGTTTGATATTGTCATTAGTGATCAGTAACCTCGGTTTTCTTTTCCTAATGATAAACTCTACCGCTTGCCGGGAAAAATCACAAAGCAATTGTTTCCATTCCTCCATAGTGCTATAGTCCCCCATATCACCTGATAATACCTTATAAATTTTCAGACCTTTGGGGATTATATTATATTCTAAATATGTCTCCAAGGAAGCGATCTCCCAGAGATCCCTCATTTCCAGAATTAGTAATTGCTCCAGTTGCTTAAGTGTATTTTTAACCTGTGGGAGATGATGGATGGGTTAATACAGGGGTATGATGTGTATATAAGAGGAGCTACAGTAGTATCCCACTGATTCCCTGACGAAGAATGACGTAATTTACTCGAAACACATTGGATGGTATTGTGGGACTAACGGCAATCCGTAGCTCTGAAGTGGTGACGTCACCCGCTCAGCTGTGAGCACGAGCGAAGGAACTTTTTTTTTTGGAGGTTCTGCTACCGGCCGGGGCAGACTCCAGTACTAACAGCTCACCTGAGACACAGATCCCCTGCGCAGAAGGCACCCCATGCATCAGCGCCTACAACTGCGTGTATAGCACGCCGGACCACCGGAACTTCCAGTGCAGCGATCACAGTGCCTAGACTAAGGTAGGCTTGTATGACACAGGAAAAATCGCGGTGTTTCGTAGTTGAGGTTAGTAGTAAAGGGGCTTTGTGTGAGGTGAGTTTTAGCGCGGTGTCCTTGGTATTAAATAACATTAAGAATATAACAGCAAGGCATTGACCCCCTATGCTCTACACATGATAGCGATATCTTTTGTACAGGAACAAAAATGGTGAATAACTACCCTATAGAACCAGGCATATTGCCTGGTAGGTTTGATTCTGCTGAATAAAATCATACCCATCTTGTCTCTAGTCGAGATATCTTCTGTTTTATGTTTATGCAAATTAGCAATATTGAGTACCAAGGGGCTGGCTGTAGCTATTGGAGCACCACTAATGCAACGCCCCTGTGTTCTGTTCACTCCTCCTCCACTTTGATTGACAGGACTAGACCTCTCGTCTAGCCCTGTGTTCTCGTGTCTGCGTTGGGGCTCACTAATATAATGTAACAAATAGCCATTGGGATTTTGCTCATGTGCTGTCATGAAGATGTGGGTAACGGCCCTCACTGGCGGCAGTGGAGCATCTGAACCAGGAAGGGAGGGCTGTGCAGGGAGGAGAGCATGCTCACCTCATGATCCTTCCAGGGGCTACACTAATCCCCTCTCAGTGAAGCCAACGGCGTCTTGTGCATTCGATTTGCTGCTGGCCGAGCTGCACAGACTCATCATGCACATGCGTCAGTCCACTTGGAGAGTGCTGGAAGGATCATGAGGTGAGCATGCTCTCCTCCCGGTACAGCCCTCTCTACCTGGCCCAGATGCTCCATTGCCACCAATGAGAGCCGATACTCGCATCTTCACGACAGCACATTAGCAAAATCCCAGTGGAATGCATGATTTTGCGAACACAACGATGGTGGACCACCAATAACTAATTGTTAAATTACATGCCTGCTACCCTGGTAGTTACGTCCATGGTTTGGTGGAGGCCAAATAGAGGTGACTCCAGAGAAATGAGCAGCCACAAGAGAGGTCTAGTCTGGCAAACAAGAGGGTGAGGAGAAGTTGTAGAGTGGACAAGGTCATTGGAAAAAGGTTAGCTGGAGATTAGGGAAGAAATACTGAAAGCAGCCAAATGCTATAGAGTTATGAATGGATCCTACCATAACTAAGCCTATGCTCTGAGTTACTGCCTTGGTCTGGTGCACAGTAAACAGGAGTTGTCCAGTATTTTCAGGCAGAAAATACAGAAGAGGAGCGCTCCTTCCCAATCAGTAATCCTAAGAAAGTGCTGGAGTCCATGCGGTTGCTTTTTGGTGGGCTTGGGTTGCATATCACTTTGGTTTTCCCTGATAGGTTTGCATGCAAATGATATCACACAAGGATTCTCTCGGGAAACACCACTCTTAGGGTACTTTCACACTTGTGGCAGAGGATTCCAGCAGGCAGTTCTGTCGCCAGAACTGCCTGCCGGATATGGCAATCCGGACGTAAACGGATGCATTTGTGAGACGGATGCGGATCCGTCTTAAAAATGCATTACAATACCGGATCCGTCTTTCCGGTTGTCATCTGGAAAAACGGATCTGGTATTTTTTTCTCTCTCATTTTTAAAGGTCTGCGCATCCGGATCCGTTTTGCTGGAACACTTGCATTTCAATGCTAATTAATGCCGAATCCAGCATTCCGGCAAGTGTTCAGGATTTTTGGCCTGAGAGAAAACTGCAGCATGCTGCGGTATTTTCTCCGGCCAAAAAACGTACGAGGGACTGAACTACTGATGCATCCTGAACAGAATGCTCTCCATTCAGAATGCATTAGGATAAAACTGATTAGTTTTTTCCGGTACTGAGCACCTAGGACGGAACTCAATACCGGAAAACTTTAACGGAAGTGTGAAAGTACCCTTATATGATAGTAGTCCAGTAAATCCCGAGTTTATGCAGCAGATGAGGGACATCAAATATTGTGCTGTCCTGCTTGATGGTGGTACATGACACTGCATTGTCTACACATAAAGACACAGTGACAGTCAATCACTGAAAGTCATCAAGACTCCACTATGACAAGAGTGGTAAATTAAACCCAGCATCACCATTTACCGGAGACAAGCTCTTGGTCTCGCGAAGGCACGCGGTCTGCAGCTCGGATTTTAGAGCAGCAATGTGCTTTTCGTGGAAAATGATCTCTCTTTCTAGAGCAGCTGCTTTGGTGCATGCGACCTGATAGATGTCCGAAAAGCTCTTAATCATGTTCTGTATGAAACATAAGAAGAATTGTGAAACCTCTATATACAGTATATGTTTATTCCATGGGTTAGTCTCTTCCTTAAGGCCCCATTACACTGCTCAAATGAGAAGAAGATCATCGGGAAGGAAGTGTTTCTTCCCGACAATCCTCTGCTCGTCAGTGGAGGAGAGCGCTGCATTAACATGATTCCTCATACAGAATCACTGTTTGCCGGCTGCAGAGGGCTTAGATCGCACAATCTGCTGCCGGCAAATGATTTAGCTGTCCACACCAACGGTTATATCACCCGATGAACAGGTAATCAGCGGCACCTTTACAGCGCCAGGTATTTCTGTGAAAAACATAGATGATCACGTGCCAACAGATACATCATGATGTACTGGCTTGACTCCCTTCACACAGAATGGAAAGTCTTTGGCATTTTGATACCTGACGCCTACTAGGCAAAACTACTGAATCATTCATGTTAATGGTATTGGAATTTCTATCTAGTTGAAATCCAGTTCAATGGAAAAATCTTCTCAAAAAAGGCCGAGGCAATGCTACATACAGGCACATATAAGGAATACCTGGCAAGCAGAGAAGTCTGATCCTCCCGTGTACCCTTTCATTTCAAATATTTTAGGTGATAACTTTGGGAGCTGGAAAGCGAAATCTTGCAGTGATGTTGCTACCCGTGATAAAGAGGTCTGATCTCTCATCTGGAAGGTAGAAACAATTAGTCAGTTCAGTTATACTAAAATTAGCACACATCTCATCAGATCAATACAACATGCGTTTCATATCACTGTAGGAACGTTTAGGGGTCTTTCATGTTTTTGAAGTCACTTGCCAATTGAAAAAATAGAGGTAGAAGCAAACCTTTTAATAACCTTAACGTAGGTTAAACGGCTTTCTAAGAAATAATGAGTGTAATATGGAGACACAGCGGTTACATTGCGAGGTCTACTGGAGGTGGGGATTAAAGGGAGTGTGTCCAGGGGCGTAGCTATAGGGGGTGCAGAGGTAGCAGTCGCTACCGGGCCCAGGAGCCTGAGGGGGCCCAAAGACCCTTGTGCCACATAAGAAGACACCAGTGTTATAGAAAAACACCAAGGGGTTAGGTCAAGAATTTGGCATGGGAGGGTTGGGGGGGAATCCACTGTTTCATTTTTTGCCGCAGGCAGCATGAAGGCTATGTGCTTCCCTAGCCACAAAACACTAGGGACCAGGGCCCATGAGACTTTAGCCCCTGAGTGTGTCAGTATTTTTGAGCATACTAAACTGCTGACAGCACTAGGTGGGGGCTGGGGAGAACAGGACAAACATATCCTTGGTGGAGCTTTTATCATCAGCTGTAGTGAGAATATGAAGTTTTATTCTGCTAGATTCTGCTCTCTCGAGTACACTGGAGGCGGGACTTAGCTGTGAAGCACTCTCTGCATTAAACTGCCTCACAGCTCCTCCCGTTTGCTCTGAGTGACAACTGTAGCATCCAACCAGATGAGCATTTCATAGTGTAGCCTTGCCTCCAGTGTACTTGAGAGACAGCAGAATCTGGCAGAATAAAACTTCATACAGTATTTACACTGCTCTCGATAAGAAAAGTTCCATAAAAGGTATGTTTGACCTGCTCTCCCCTAGCTCCTACCTAGTATTATCAAGTGACAACTGTAGCATCTAACCAGACCACTACTGCTGTCAATCAGAGGAGAGGGAAAGGGCTGTGAGCATTTCACAGTGTAGCCCTGCTTCCAATGCACTTGAGAGACAGCAGAATCTTGCAGAATAAAACTTCATATTTACACTGCTCTCGATAAGAAAAGTTCCATAAAAGGTATGTTTGACCTGCTCTCCCCTAGCTCCTACCTAGTATTATTAAGTGACAACTGTAGCATCTAACCAGACCACTACTGCTGTCAATCAGAGGAGAGGGAAAGGGCTGTGAGCATTTCACAGTGTAGCCCTGCTTCCAATGCACTTGAGAGACAGCAGAATCTTGCAGAATAAAACTTCATATTTACACTGCTCTCGATAAGAAAAGTTCCATAAAAGGTATGTTTGACCTGCTCTCCCCTAGCTCCTACCTAGTATTATTAAGTGACAACTGTAGCATCTAACCAGACCACTACTGCTGTCAATCAGAGGAGAGGGAAAGGGCTGTGAGCATTTCACAGTGTAGCCCTGCTTCCAATGCACTTGAGAGACAGCAGAATCTGGCAGAATAAAACTTCATATTTACACTGCTCTCGATAAGAAAAGTTCCATAAAAGGTATGTTTGTCCTGCTCTCCCCAGCCCCTACCTAGTGCTGTCAACAGTTTAGTAGAACTGCTGACAGACTCCCTTTAATATAACTGCCTATAAAGTGGTAAACAGCTATGGTCTTACAAATATTTAAAATATCTGTTAAAGGGAATGAAAAACATGTACTACCTATTCACATAACCAACGCTTCATTCAAACGTCTCCTCACAGTGGTTGTGCAGCGAGAAGGACCAGAGGGCTCGGAACAGGTGAATCATACATTTATCGCTAATCCTTAATGATTTACGGTACGTGGAAGAACCGCTTTACTAACAGAATATAATATTGTACAGATGCACTCTTCAGCACTATACGAGTTACAACTTCCTAATTTATAGTACTAACATAATATGTGAACCTTACATTTCAGACTCAAGCACATGGCCATATGGGTCTGTCCAACCTCCAAATTCCATAGGGCCACACTATAGCCGTAGTGTATGGGGCCTTACTGTTTTACTTTTCGATTTCAGATAAAGTCAAACAAAAAAATTAATTGGGGAGCACTACTGTAGAATCGTTCTCTCATAGAGGCATGGAGTAAATATCTGTATAAGTACATGGAGGTCGGCTACATTGCGAGCCATGCAGTTTCTGTGACATAAAGGGGATTCCGGGTGCAATGCATCCAGTTTCTTGCATGTGGCGTTCCCATCTCTGGATCACCAGACATATGTGAATGTACCGTAAGTTCTTCAAGAGTCAGCAGGTCCGGCTTTTAGTGTACCATCATCTATACTTTACAGGTTCTTACCTTCTGAAACTCTGCTGCAACGGATTTCATATAATTTGTAATGACTTCCTTTTCCCTGTAAAAAGAAAAGCAGTAAAAATTGTGTCTACAAAATCCATATTCATTCAGGTTTAGCATAGTGGCATAGAAAACAAGAAAGATTTGAGCAGCATTATGCAGCAAGTGACTGTTGTACGTATGGATGCATGGTACCACCACCATACAACAGTATACCGTCATATAGTTGACTCATTATTGACTGCACAGAACACTACTGCTACTGAGAAAAGCCATGTGAATTGTAATGTTTTTAATGTGCATTACTAACAGATATATATGTTCTCCCTGTAACATTATGCCCTGTGGATGGAAATTTAGCACAAATGATCTCTGGTTTGTATGTGATATCCTACGGGTTCTCGCTCACCTATCGGCTGTACGCAGGGCACTCTCTGCCCTGGAGATGCTCTCTTCCAGTCGACGCTTGTCCTGCTCCAGCTGGGTCAGCTGTCTGTTCTGCTGATGCAAAGATTGATCTTTTCTCCGCAGCTCCATTTTTGTTTCAGAAAGACCCTGCAAGCAGGAGAGGGAAGAAGACAAAAGTGCTGTCATGGAAGCAGCATGACTGCAATATACGCCATAAGCTACAGAAGAAAGCGGAAGATGGAGTAACACTCGCTGAGATCTTGGCAGGTTTCAGCAAAGTTTCTTGGAAAACAAAATGCAATTTTAGTAATTTTCAGATATCCCTAAAAGTACTTGTTACTTAAAGCGAACCTTTCACCTCATTTTCACTTTTTAAACTAGCCACAGTACCTTATAGATTATATTGAATGTGTTGTTATCCATGTTAGTGCCGCTTTCCTGCGCTTTTTATTCATAAAAAAAACGTCTTATAAAGTTCTGATTTCTGCTCCAACAGTCAGGCAACAAGTCAAGGGGGTAGCCCTTCCCTCTCCTCTGGCCGTACCTCCCCTGCCCTAACGCCGCCTCTATGCTTTGTGATTGACAGCCGGCTCAGTCGCCGGGACGGCGCTTCTGAATCCTGCGCATGCGCCGTCCTCCTCATTCGCCGCGCGATCCCGTCTTTCTGGCGCTCACGATGATCACTGGCTTGCAATCTGCGGCAAGTCTACAGTGATCACGTGGGGCACTTGGAGCCTGAAGATAGTGGAGCGCGCGCACGGGAGGGAGAGCAGACAGGCAGGCATCGCGTACGGCGCATGCGCGATCCTGTTACATGGTCGCGCTTCTGTCCGCCAGAAAGACGGGATCGCGGGGCGAATGAGGAGGACGGCGCATGCGCAGGATTAAGAAGCGCCGTCCCGGCGACTGAGCCGGCTGTCAATCACAAAGCATAGAGGCGGCGTTAGGGCAGGGGAGGTACGGCCAGAGGAGAGGGAAGGGCTACCCCCTTGACTTGTTGCCTGACTGTTGGAGCAGAAATCAGAACTTTATAAGACGGTTTTTTTATGAATAAAAAGCGCAGGAAAGCGGCACTAACATGGATAACAACACACTCAAGATAATCTATAAGGTACTGTGGCTAGTTTATAAAGTGAAAATGAGGTGAAAGGTTCGCTTTAATAATATTATTTAAATGGGTTCAGGAAATCCATGTTCATATTCCCCATGAGGGAGTTCTGTGTTATTAGTGGGGTCCCCTCATCCCCATCTCTTGGCCAGAGTGGACAGCAGTTACAAAGAGCACCTCTCCTTCATTACACAGAGAGGTCACTGATTTGACTATCTAAAGCAGGGGGGTCTCAAACAGGTGGTCCACATGCGGCCCCCGAGGCACTTATCTGCATCCCACGACCCCTTCAGTTTACGTCGTACCACGGAAGCCTATGGCTCCTGTCTCCACCTCATAGGCTGCAGGTGACTAGGCCTGAAACCTATAAGGATGTAGAACAGAGGTCACGGTAACGTAATCACAACCTCCAATGCCAGATCTCAGGTGCAGACCGGAGCACTACAAAGGGGGCATTAATATAGGCCAGAGAACTACAGAGGTGCATTATAATACAAGGGGGCATTAATACAGGGAACATTATTACAGGCTAGAGCACTACAGGGAGGCATTAAAATACAGGGGACACTACATGGGGGGCATTAATATAGGCCATAGCACGACAAGGGGGCATTATTACAGACCAGAGCACTACAAGGGGGCTGTAATACAGGGAACATTATTACAGACCAGAGCACTACAGGGAGGCATTAATATAGGCCAGAGAACTACAGAGGTGCATTATAATACAAGGGGGCATTAATACAGGGAACATTATTACAGGCCAGAGCACTACAGGGAGGCATTAAAATACAGGGGACACTACATGGGGGGCATTAATATAGGCCATAGCACGACAAGGGGGCATTAATACAGGCCAGAGCACTACAGGGAGGCATTAATATACAGGGGACACTCCATGGGGGGCATTAATATAGGCCATAGCACGACAAGGGGGCATTATTACAGACCAGAGCACTACAGGGAGGCATTAATACAGGGAACATTATTACAGGCCAGAGCACTACAGGGAGGCATTAAAGTACAGGGGACACTACATGGGGGGCATTAATATAGGCCATAGCACGACAAGGGGGCATTATTACAGACCAGAGCACTACAAGGGGGCATTAAAATACAGGGGACACTACATGGGGGGCATTAATATAGGCCATAGCACGACAAGGGGGCATTATTACAGACCAGAGCACTACAAGGGGGCATAATACAGGGAACATTATTACAGGCCAGAGCACTACAGGGAGGCATTAAAGTACAGGGGACACTACATGGGGGGCATTAATATAGGCCATAGCACGACAAGGGGGCATTATTACAGACCAGAGCACTACAAGGGGGCATTAAAATACAGGGGACACTACATGGGGGGCATTAATATAGGCCATAGCACGACAAGGGGGCATTATTACAGACCAGAGCACTACAAGGGGGCATTAATACAGGGAACATTATTACAGGCCAGAGCACTACAGGGAGGCATTAAAGTACAGGGGACACTACATGGGGGGCATTAATATAGGCCATAGCACGACAAGGGGGCATTATTACAGACCAGAGCACTACAAGGGGGCATTAAAATACAGGCGACACTACATGGGGGGCATTAATATAGGCCATAGCACGACAAGGGGGCATTATTACAGACCAGAGCACTACAAGGGGGCATTGATACAGACCAGAGCACTACATAGGGCATAATAAAACAGGGGTCACTACAGGGGGGCTATAACTGCAGGAGGGTATGGGAACTACAGGGACACTGCAAGGGACATTAGAACTACAAGTTGCACTAGTGGGGCTACTACAAGAGGCATTGTAACTACTGAGAACACGTAGCTTTATTACTACTGTGGGCTCTATAGCGGTGCGAGGGCCCTGTTACTGCTGGGGGCACTTTGGGGAGCCTTATTTCTACTGGGGGCACTATGGTGGCATTTTTACTGGGGTACTATTGAGCATTATTATTGGGCACAATGTGGAGGGCATTGCTACTCATGGTGGCACTTTTGGGAAGCATTATTGCTATTAGGGGTACTGTATAGGGCATTATTAATACTGAGAGAAGTCTCAGAGCACTATCACTATGGGGGGAGGCTATTTGTATGGCACTATTTTTGCAGTATAGTATTTGGCGACATTAGAGAGCACAGCGGACACAGTATTGGGGGTAGCAGAGGGATGACAATGTGGGGGCACCAGGAGCGGGGAGGATGATAGAAAAGTGAGGAATCCAAGATGTCTGTATGCCAAACTCTGCAGAGACGAGATGCGGCTGAAGGAAGTCTGATCCGAATGGGGGAAATGAGGAAAAGGAATGTCTACAATCAGAAGAGACGTCACTGGATGTAAGAGATATGTAGTGCTGTATTCTATTAACAATAATTTGTATTTTATCGTATTTGAAATAAATGAGGCCCATCGAATTCCATTTTTTTTTTATGTGTGGCCCATATTTCTGGCCAAATTTGAAACTGCTGATCTACTGCTCAATTTTCCCCGTGGTGCTGAACACTTTTCTGGTTTCTTCAAATGTTACAGTTGATTTCTTGAGGTTCTAGCATGGAGACACTTTGTGATCAGCATATTCTCTAAGGCTACATTCAGACGACCGTAAGTGTTTGCAGTTTGCCCAGGGCCGGCCCTATATAGAAAGGCCTATTCTTGGAAAGAAAGACTTGTGCACCAGTATTAATAGATCTCCCTCATGTAGAAAGATTCACTGTTCACTGTAAGTCTGGCTATAAAAGGCAGGAAAGCGCAGGTTATGGTATCATAATAGTGTGAACAGTTTTTGCCCCCCAGAAAGCCTTTTCCTTGATTTTTTGACTCTTCTGTTAAACAAGTCAAGATTCTCTTTCTAGAAGTCTCACCACAAGCCTGTTAAGCAAGTCAAGATTCATTCAAGGGGCATCCATATGATACCACTAAAAAGTAAATGGCCGGCGCTGGCTGATCTGATTGCAGAAATCTGCTTTGTCTGTCTAGCTAAGATGGATGGCTAGACACTGGTGCCTCTGCTCCATATAAGCACTACGGACTATTATCTTTCCTCTATCTCACAGATATTAAAGGTGTTTTCCTAGAACCCTCCCCCCCCAAAAAAAAAAAGTTATTGATTTCAGTGAAACTGCTTAAAACAGAAAAATGCTCACTCACCTTTTGAAAGCCCCTTAGTTCCAGCACAGGCTCCTGTGCCCACATTTTCTGGCCCCTAGTGGATTGGAAGTTATGACGTTGTGATCATGCTGACTGCTGCAGTCACCGTAACCAGGAATGGAATGTTAGAACTTCCTGCCCGCCAGGGACCACACAGGAGTCTCGGTGCTGGGAAGGAAGGTTTTTCTAAAGGTGAGTGGGATTTTTTTCTTGTTTTAAGCAGTTTCCCAGAGTTTACAATTTTTTCTTGGACAATCCCTTTAAAGGAGTATTATAGTTAGATTAAGTTATCCCCTATCATGTGGATAACTATTAAATCAGTGGGGGTCCTACTGCTGGGACCATCATTGATCACGAGAATGGGGGTTGAGTACTCCCTGTGGCCCACCTGAAATGAATGGAGCAGCTGGTCGCATATGCACGTGGCCGCTCCAGTAATTTCTAGGGGAGTTCCACTGTCTCTGAAGTTCCCATAGAAATGAATGGAGCTGCCAAATGCATACCCAACCGGCCACTACGTTCATTTCAGAGAGACTGCAGGGGGTACGGTGCCCCTTTTCTGGAGATCGGTGAGGGTCCCAGCAGTAGGACTAATAGTTATCCCCTATGCTATGGATAGGGGATAATGTAGTCTAACCAGAATACCACTTTAACTTTTGCAGAAAGTCTAAAGAAACTTACAGAACTCCAGTTTGGGAACTGTATTGTGGACTCCCTGAACCCCACTACCATCATGACCACCTTTACTTGCCTGTAACTGTTGCTCCACGTATTTTAACACCATTTTTCCCACCATTCTCAAGCAAAGGGTGACAGTAGTTTAGACCCTGCAATGACAAGGGGTCATAAATCGTAAAGGGAAGTGAACCAGAGCTCTGACGCTGTCCAATTGATGTGGATATCACTAGGGCTCTGACTAACTCCCCGATGAGAACAATACCCCCGCCCCCTTGTCACTGCAGGTTGGGAGCCTAAAATACTGAAAAAACACATCGCCAGAATCCATGGAGAGGCAACAGAAGCCAAGTTAGGCTGGTGCTACACAGTGATTTTGGTCAAGACACCCGTGCAAAAACGAGATTTTGGGAAACTCACCTGTAAAATCTCTTTCTCGCGGGGTTCATTGGGGGACACAGGACCGTGGGAATAGCTTGCTGCTGCCACTAGGAGGCGACACTAGGCTGAAAAAATGAATGGCAGCCATAGAAATGAATGGGGTCTCAGCGCAACTCACAAGCTGCTGTGACCCCAGAATGGCAATGAAATGCTGTATTTTTTTGCAATTCTGCCGTTGTGGCAGTTTGTGAGGCGGGCCGTGACCCCATTCATTTCTATGACTGCAGGCTACAGAATGATGCATGATCACCTAATGGATGTCACGGCCAAGAATCGGCATGTAGCCCCAGCCTAAAGGCAGCCGCGATTGCTGGAGGGCATGAAAGGACCTCATCAAGAGACTCAAGTAAATGTACTATTTAAAGTAACACATGAGACCCACTGAACATATTCCCAAGGCCCGCACCTTAACTGCTTCTGACAAGGTTTGATCTTTCTCTGCCTCCTCCTGGGAGTGTAATTCTATCTTGTGATTGAGCTCCAGTAATTGCTGAGACTGCTCAGTTAGGAGAATCTGGGCTTCTTGTTCACGTAGCAATGCGCCGTTCAGCTCACTGAAGACCATTCTGAATTTCTCATAGGGAACCACTTTCTGAAAAAGCAGAAATAAGACACAGAACCATCTTGATAATGAACAAAATCTATAAAACAGACTTGTAGCACTTGGTAGCTAGTCAATTCGAACTTTAAAGGAAATGTTCACATTTAAAACTCAGCTTTCCAATTTACATAGAGATACAGTGAGTAACTTTGGAAATAGCATCGTTTAGCTTGTATTCATCCTCCAGAGCTGCATCCACAATTCTGCCAGCCAAAACAAACTTGTTCATAAGCACATGCTGTATACACCAGAAACGTTCCCAGCATATAAAGTGAAATGGGCTCAAACACAATGTGAACAGAGTCTTAGACAGCTGTTGGGCAGATACCTGTTTAGCTAAGACCACATTTGGATTGAACGAGTGAACATATTTACTGCAATTATCTGCCGACAGACATGTGTTCCCACCAATGATGTTATATAGCCACTAGGACCTTCACTAGTACCTAGAATGAAGGAGATACTGCCCCCTTCTGGTTTAGTTGTATACAAGACAAAAACGCCAAAGGATAATCTGTTCTTTACCTAGGATGGGGGGCCACTTTGTTTTAGGTCTGATTGTAGCAGGCCCGACTGCGGAGACCTCCACTGATCAGACACTGATGGCATGACCCTTTCCTTTATACTTTGCCCAGTCCAATAGGGAATCTCTAATCCCTTAAGAAATGTAGCATGAACAAACATGAGCATAATAAAACACAAGACAGACTCCATTTCAAAGGAAATATTGTCTAGTAGCAAACACAACTGGGCACATTGATTAAGACGTCATTTTAGACGCCAGTCCTAATAGCCCCTAAACATGGCAGTGGAGCCGCCGAAGTTATGCAGAGGCGCCAGCCTTTATATAACTTCGGCGGATCCTCGGCCACTTCTAAATGTAAGACAGCTAAAACAAGTGTAGAAAATGGTAAATTAGACTGGCCTACCGGCCCATTCCCTTCCACGTCACCCCTCCTTTTTTTAGACAAAGCATGAGCAGGAAGAAGTCACAGATTGCGGCGCAAAGGATCTTTGCGCTGCAATCTGTGCAAGAAATATGCCTTATATGTATAAATCACCCCCATCATGTCTTCCAAGACTACACCCCCAGGAATGACTTGTCCTTACAGATTGCTGGAACGTCGTTTTTTGCGCTTTAGGATTCTCTGTGCTGCCAACATCGCTGCTAATTTCACTGATTTTCTGCTTAATATCAGACAGCTCCCGGCGCAGTGATCGTCTCTCAACTTCTGCTGTATGCAGTCGCTGGGTGAACCCAAGAATCTGTTTTTTTAAGGCAGCTAGGCATTTCTATAAGTGGATGACAGAATGAAAGTGTTCATAAAAGACAGTAGTTATGGAATGTGACCTTAAAGTGTAACTGTCATTCTGTTTTGTATTTTTGCAATGTGTAGGGGCAGTGATACTGAACATTTTTGTAATATACTTTAATTACTGAAATCGTACATTTCTATTAGAAAAAGAGCTCTAAAGTGGCCCATTTTGAGCCTTAGCAACGCTCCTCTGTCTTGTTTACATCACACAGTTAGTGTTGCGCAAGTCTCCACGGTTACGTAAACAGAAGACAGAGGAGTGTTGCTAAGGCTCAAAATGGGCCACTTTAGAGCTATTTTTCTAATAGAAATGTACGATTTCAGTAATTAAAGTATATTACAAAAATGTTCAGTATCACTGCCCCTACACATAACAAAAATAAAAAACAGAATGACAGTTACACCTTAAATATGGATTGCTAACACAAGAAAGAAGACATAACGATAATATTGCTATGGCCTAAAAAGATCAGATGTCCAAAGAGATTAAAAAGACAACTATCCTGTTTTCTGCTGGTTCAGTATTGTCACTGGGGCTCCATTCACATCACGCATACACAAATAACTGACACTAAGTATATCTTTCTCTTTTCAGGTAGCACGATGGGGTGGAGGAATTAAAATAAAAATCCTGGACAACCCGTTTAAGACAAAAATTATTCAACTTCAAAGTCCAAAACTTAGACTAAGGGTCCATTCACATGTCTGCAACTGTTTTGCTGTTCGCAAATTGCGGATCCGCAAAACACAGACGCCTATGGCTGCGGACAAGAATAGGACATGTTGTATTTTTTTTTTTTTGTGGGGTGACGGAACAGAAGTGCGGATGCGGACAGCACACGGTGTGGTGTCCGCATCTTTTGCGGCCCCATTGAAATCGAATGGGTCCGCACCCGTTCTGCAAAATTGCGGAACGGATGCGGACCCATTTTGCGGACGTGTGAATGGACCCTAAGTAAAAAATATCTGACGTGAAATAAATGATGTACTAACATTTACAATGTGGACCAGCAGTGGACCAGACAACATGGAGGACCGACACCGACTGTGACTTGAAGTGGGGACTAGTACACCTGAGCTGTAGGTTACAACTCATTGATCTGGCCCGGCACTTGAATTACTGGATAATGTGATTGTGCCCTATTGTGCCACTCCAGCACCCCGTGTCATATCTGTTCACCATATGTGATTCAGATTGATGACTGGCACTCCGCTGACAGAAGGCTCCCCTGTACTTGTGACTGTATGTAAGTAAATATCTTCTTATTCTTGGGTCGCAGGATTGGACGGCCTCTCTCCTCCTCTCACTATTATCTGTGGGTCCTAACTATCTAGTATCATATATTGAGTTACACCGGTGTATCAAAATCGGTATTTTACACCCGCTTCGCGGAGCTCGCATTATACTATGGTTCTCCGCCATCTTTAATATTGATTTGATTATTTGTCTTTATCCACCCCCTGATGATCCCACACACTGTGGGGGAAACGCGTTGGGGTCTTTCTCACTATAATTAGTGTATGTATCCCACTTTCGGAATAGGGTGTGTTTTTAGATTTCTTGATGCACTTTGTACCTTCTGATCAGCACCAGTACCATTAGGGTTGTATACATAGTTCATCCCTTTGTTGTGTATGTCTGTATGTCCGTTCGGTAGTCCACCACCAGCCCAGTACCCTAGCCGTCGTCATTTTCCGAGGGTTTAGTAGGAGGTGCTAGCCGAGGTTCGAGGACAGGGAGTCCCCACCATTAGGGGCCGTCCCTGGGCTAAGGTGCAGATTAGGGTGTGAGTTTAGGGAGTCCCGTCCCCCCCCCATCAGTGGCTAGCCTTAGATGGTGGTATTCCTACCGGAGTGATTGATGTTTGTCCATCATTTATGTAGTTATCAATAAATATAATTCTCTGTAAGGGTTAATATTTCTGCTGGAATTAGTAACACATACAAAGGTATTAGCACTATTAGTTACTTGCACAATACGTTAATTGGACTATATGTTAATTGGTTAGACATAGGTTTCAATGTCACTAAAGAAAGAATTGTCATACCATGATGGGAGTTGTACTTGTAAAGTCCATAGCTGATGTTTGGAGACTGACTTTGTGAAGTCCACACATCAGTCTGTGGACCAGGCTGCCCGTGTCCACAGAAATGCAGTATCTCTGTGGTTCTACACCTCTAGCTTCAGACGCTACATTCAGCTTGCTCATCAGCTTAGAAAAACAGTTCCTGGTCGTGTCGATGAGCGGTCTCTGTGATCTAGAATCAGGGTCTACAGCGGAGAAATAAATACAGACACCAGGAGCCAATTGAATTCATTTTAAGTGATCGCAAGCAATAAGAAATGTCATCAATAGGAAACAACAGGAACGATAAGTGTCAGCAGCAGATTTCCAGGCACCCTGGCTACACGGCCCCTGATATATGATGAATTAACATCAGAATTATATAGGGAATGAAAAAACGGATTTACCTTTCTCATTTAAAACCCCAAGCAAATCATACATTGAAGTGATGATAGCAGATAGAAGGTCGGTGCTGGTAATCCACTTCCAGGCTTCTTGACAACGCATCAGCTCATTCTGTGGTCCTAGATGTAACCATTGGAATAATTAATCATGGCCTCACATTGTTTTTCACTATAGTCCCAATGAAAAGTCAAAGTAAAATAAAATCGTGGTGGTGTAGTGCATCTATAGACAGCATTCACACTGTGCAAAAATGCAATGAACCAAGTTTGGCTTCTTTAATTAAAGGGGTTGTCCCATGGAAAATATTCTCCGGTTTTCAAACTTTTGTAATTGCATGTAATGTAGCACAGCACTGAGATATTCAATAAAATATATCTGTGAAGCACCACCTGCTGTTTGTTTTTTTTCTTATTTCTTTGTCCTGCTCACTGAGATGGCTGCACATGCTCAGTTTCACGCTTCAACTGTGATAGGTAGAGCTGAGACACGCCCCCTGAGCTGCAGCAGAAAAGACACTCCCCTGAGCTGCCAGCTTGATATCAATCTAGCAGAGCAATGAATCGGGAGATCTCTGGATCCACGTGAGGTACAGGGCTGGTTCTAGGGTTATTATTAAGATGGTTATGTACTATATGATGTCTGATTATCACTTTTTACACTGGTCATGGGATAACCCCTTTAAGAACCCATAATGGTAAAGAAGCTACTTGGTGAATAATTTCAGTAAGGGTGCAGAGCTTCCATGTCTTCCATGCCTATACTTCGCCACAAAACGCGGAGCAAAGACCATTGATGTCAATGGGTCCACACCGTGATGCAGCATGCACACAGCCAGTATCTGGCTTTTCGGATCTGTGGTTTGTGGACCTCAAAACGCTTATTGGAATGTGAATGCCCCCTAAGACACTGGACTGGAGTCCCAGAAAGCCATGAGGAAAGCTTTTAGGCACGTTTGCAGGGACTAGACTATCAGCTGTTTTCTCTGAAAATGGCACAATAAAGTGACAGACACACTGAACAGTGAGGTAGCTTTATTATTAAAAATGCGTTAAAAAAATACTAAGAAGCTGAAAATCCTACAGTTATGAGGGTCTATAGTGTAAAGGTAATTCTACTGCCTCTCATACACAATACTTGGGTTCAATTCCCCTCCATTCTCCCACGTTACTAGATCTCAGACCCTGTGCTCCATTGTTATTCTGCGCCCTTCCCATATTGCAGTTGACACAATATACAATTGGAATGCACCTATGCAGCATCATAGACTAGATTTACAACAATGGCATCCAAAATAAATAGATATGTAATTAATAATTAATATATAAGTATTATATCTCCTTTTGCCATGATAACTATGCCAACAATTCTTGCTACCTCTGGACATTCTCTCCCCCCCCTTCACCATTCAGTTCATGTCCCCTTTTTTACTCACTACATATATATATCTATTTCACATTCCGTTGACAAAGGTCACTGGATGACCGAAAGGTTCGGAAACTAAATGTGGCTCTAAATCATATGGAATTTACTCTGGATATGAATTCATTTATAATTTTTGGGATGATATATTAAATGAGCATTGAACAAACTACTCCAGGAGTGCCGCGGATTACTTCATATTCTGGATTTGGCGATTACCCTCCACGTGCACCCTGACACCTCGACATTTGGTATGCAGATCACATATCTCCTAAGCAATTCCCCATGTAGACCTGTGAAAAAACGCTATTACTAATTTAATGATTATTATTTTTTTTTTTTCATGTCTGATAAATGAAAAGCTTGAAATTACAAGTTACAGTTTTCTGCACAGACCAAAAATCTAAATGATCTTACAGGTCCCTATGGGAAATTGAACCCAAGAGTTTCTATGGGAGGCAACAAAATAATTACTACACTGCAGAAGCATATTGCTGGGAGGAAAGGTTGACTTGTGCTAATAGTTACTACTAAGCAAATAACCAATAGTCATAATACTTAGTAGCTTAGTCCTAGTATTCATGGGGACTGGGGTACAAACCTGCAAGAAAAGACAAATACCAGTAAAATATCACTACACAGGTGCCCTATATACCGTAATATAATGCACTGTACACAGATTGCAGAGGACTGGCTTGGTAAGGAAAGCCAATGGCAGTGCATTGCAATCACATGTAAGAGTCGCCTCCTTCCCTCCATTACGCATAGTCGGGGGCTGTTACTTTAAGACAGAAAAACCTCTGATTTTAGTGACAAGACGATACTGAGGAGGGAGTATGTGTCTGGGGTCATATGATTCAGGGGTTGTGATGTCACCAAACTTCTAGAGTGCAATAAGTGAAAATTGAAGACCGTGAACAGGGGAAAAATGGAGTAAGAACATGCAAGTAAGGGAATTAAAGAAAAAAATATTTAGTCCCTGGACAACCCCTTTAAAGGCACTTGATGGATTTGAGGTCAAGGCACTGTGAAGAAAAGTCAAGGAAACCATTTTGAGTCTGATCTTGTTTTGTGCATGGTGGTATGGCCATGCTGAAATAAAAAACATCTTTACACACTTCAATATGGTACAATATCATATGTATGTAAGTGTCATGTCTATTACTTTTTAGTATACGATAAATAATGTAACGGCCTTACTGAGTGTTTTGCTGCTTTGGCCTCCTACAGGACACACCAAAAGACTAGGTCCTTTATTCATGTCTTCCATCCATGTAAAGAGTGTCCTACTGGATCTTCCAAGTTGCTGAAGTCTATTAGCCGCTAAAACCACTATAACACCGCGTCGAAACACATACTTCATACATCTGGAATATTTTGGCCTTCTCTTGGAATCGCCATTCCTTTTAACTTCACTATCAGACAGTGCTTGTACTAGTTGTCGGATTTCTCTCTGAACATCTACATAAATGTTCATCTGGTCTTGAAGGAAATTTCTTTCTGCAGCTAGAGTACAAGCTCTACTGTACAATGGGTATAATGCGCCAGCCATGAGTGCACACGCTGCAAGAAGCGACTTATGGTCCTTTTCTGTGCTAATAAGAAGATTTCTTATCTGCACATTCTCCAGTGCCAGCTGATCTTTGGTTTTTTCATAGATGGAAATCTTATCTTTAGATTTTTCTGCTATTCTCTGATATTTCTGCAAAACAAAAACATAAAGATGATTATTAGATCATTTTGGAAGATGCATGTGTGGTATTAAAATCTGCAGAACACCAAAATACATTTTAGATATTTGTGGTGCTCAAAATTGAGTAGAAACCCCAAAATATAAAACGGGATAATTAGGGCAGACTTGGGCACAAGTCTGGAAGTTCCGCTAATCACCTCAACTGATTTCAGCATCGCATTCCAGTCTGGGAGTTCCGCTAATCACCTCCACTGATTCCAGCATCGCATTCCAGTCTGGGAGTTCCGCTAATCACCTCCACTGATTCCAGCATCACATTCAAGTCTGGGAGTTCCGCTAATCACCTCAACTGATTCCAGCATCACATTCCAGTCTGGGAGTTCCGCTAATCACCTCCACTGATTCCAGCATCGCATTCAAGTCTGGGAGTTCCGCTAATCACCTCAACTGATTCCAGCATCACATTCCAGTCTGGGAGTTCCGCTAATCACCTCCACTGATTCCAGCATCGCATTCAAGTCTGGGAGTTCCGCTAATCACCTCAACTGATTCCAGCATCGCATTCAAGTCTGGGAGTTCCGCTAATCACCTCCACTGATTCCAGCATCGCATTCAAGTCTGGGAGTTCCGCTAATCACCTCAACTGATTCCAGCATCACATTCCAGTCTGGGAGTTCCGCTAATCACCTCCACTGATTCCAGCATTGCATTCCAGTCTGGGAGTTCCGCTAATCACCTCCACTGATTCCAGCATCGCATTCCAGTCTGGAAGTTCCGCTAATCACCTCCACTGATTCCAGCATCGCATTCCAGTCTGGGAGTTCCGCTAATCACCTCCACTGATTCCAGCATCACATTCCAGTCTGGGAGTTCCGCTAATCACCTCCACTGATTCCAGCATCACATTCCAGTCTGGGAGTTCCGCTAATCACCTCAACTGATTCCAGCATCACATTCCAGAAGAGAGCCACGGCTTCTCCGATGGCCTCTACAATATTTCCTTCTTCGTTTTAAGATATATACACAACTCGATCTTGTATGAAACCTTCACAAACTCATGCGGTACTAACTGAGCAAAGGAACACTGTATGCAAAGTACAGTGCAGTGCATGGAAAGCTGCCAGGAGTCGGCTGCACTCCCCAGAGCTTCGGGAGGTGCAGCAGCTCCCTGATAAAGCTGCTCAGCAGGGGTGCTGGGACTCGGACCCCTGCTAATCTGAAAATGAACCCGAGTATAGGTTATCATTATTTATCACTGGATAACCCCTTTGACCCCTTCCTGCACCATGCCCTAAATATACAGCATGGCAAGAGGCTTCTTTGCGCACCATGCCATTTATGGCATAACAATCGCAGCAGCTCAGTAACTGAGCATCCACCATCAGCAGCAAGTTAAACATAAAGGTGACGCCCTACTGCAACAGCCTGGATTGGTGTTAGTGCCTGATCCCGACCATTTAACCTCTTATATGTCATGGTCCGTTCAAGGGGTTTAAACAATTACAGGGTCCCGATGGTTGAAATGGAAGCTGTATGTCTTGCAAAGGCCTCTGGGTCTGCCAGGTATGGAAGCCTGCCAGGCCCTGCTAGAAGCAGTGTCTGGTAGGCAAAGAGTTATTTTGTGTCCACTGCTGCTATGTCTATAACTGGCTGTGTATGTGTCATCACTCCCTATTATAGTCTACAGGAGATACAGAAACAGCTAGGCAGCAAATAAGGCAATGTGAAAGGTAAAGCATGGTAGATAATGTAATATTTTTTTACCTGTGCCCTGGAGTTAATTTCCCCAAGAAGAACGGAGTAATGTTGCTCTAAATCCTTAGTTTTCTGTTGCCAGGAATTTTGCTGTTCTTTCATCTGCTGAGTGAGTCTATCAAGTGAGTCCTCATGTTTCTTCTGCAGGTCCCTCAACACATCAGCCTTGTTCTTACAAGCATATTCCAGATGAGATACCTGATTAAAGAGAAGGGCATTGGAGCACATGTAGATGGCACAGAAGTCAAAAACGATAATGCGGAAGGATAACCATACAGGACATATTTTCAGGGTCCAGTAAATAAAGGCAACATGGACTCCAATAACTCTACCTTTTCATTGGCTCGCTGAAGGTCTGAGATAAGGGCATCAACGTTCTCCTGCAAGATAATACAGAGTTCTGGCCAAGAGAAATTACCCATCATGCTTTCTGGTTCTTTTAGGAGCACACACCCTGCTACCAGGCGCTGGTATAAACCATGTAGGAAAGTGAATTTCTCCTGAAAAAAATAAAATAAAAAAATGCCTTGACTGTATATTAACATTGAATTTAATTAAATACTAAATGAAATATTATTAACATAAAAGAAATAACTACATATAAAAGATATGAGGTTAGCAGGATGCACTGAAGACTTCCAGTGCTATAAAGGGAATATTCACATGGCAGGAATGTATGTCTGTCACATTCATCTGGATCGGCCATGCAGAAATGTAAGAGCTTGCCAAAGCAAAAAAAACATATAAGCTAAGGATGTTGAAAACAAAACAAATCACAAACAATTAATAGGGTTGTCCCACAAAAAATATTCGACATTTTACAAGCCAGCACCTAAATTTCAATACTTTTGTTATTTCATGCAATCAAAGGTTTAGTATAGCCAGTGAGTATTCAATAAAATCTATCTGTATAGTGCCACCTGCTGTTAGATTTTTTCCTGATTTCTCTCTCCATCTCACTCAGGTGGACACACATGCTCAGTTCCATCCTTCAACTGCCACCAGCCCTATCTTTCTTTAGAAGCTGTGATAGTTACCGGGAGAGAACTGCAGCAAAAAGGACACAACCTCTGATAAAGAGCAATTGGATCAATGAATGGAGAGATCTCTGGATTAATGTGAGGTACAGGGCTGGTTCAAGCTTTATAAGAAAGATTGTCATGTAGTATCCTCAGGATAGGTCATCAATATCAGATCGGAGGAGGTCCAACACCTGAGACCCCTGCTGATCAGCTATTAGAAGAGCTCGGGCACTCCGTGAGTGCCGCGGCCTCTTCCTAGGCCATGTGACCTAACCGTACATCCGTCACATGGCCTAATTGCAGCTCAGCCCCATTGAAGTGAATGAGCCAAGCACAACTGCCATACTATGTAAGGCGCTGTGTTCAGTGAGCTGCCAGGAGCCTTCAGTGCTCACCAGAGCTTCAGTAAGAAAGACTGCTGACTCCCTGGGACAGCTGATCAGTGGGGATGCTGGGACTCTGACCCCTGTCCTCAGGATAGGTCATCGTTATCATTTCCTGGATAACTCCTTTAAGAACATAGCATTTTTTCAACTTCATCAAAAAAAGGACCCAGATAGGTAATGGTATGAGCCAGAGGTCGCAATGACGCCTGCTTTCAGTCTAAGACGTACCAATACACCTTAGACTTTCCCCTGAAATTCATCAGAGCAGAGCGCGCTGTGAATGGCCCGGGAAGCGCAGCGATGCTGCTTGTGCCTGCAATAACCAATAACAAAGCTCCTCAAAGCAAGAAGCTTTGGTATTGGTTGCTTTGGGCAGGCTGCCGACCATTCGCCGCGCCGCTCTGTAGTTGCGGCGAACAATGTAAATATACGCGCACACACGGGGCAGCTCTAGCAGCGGGTGCTGCGCACAATCTACAGCAGCCGGAGCACCATACGCAGGGACTAAAGCAGTGCTCGCCCTCCCTGGATGAGCCCAGTAAGTTAGCTCCTCTTCTCCTGTGGTGGGACGCGCTGTGGGGAGGGAGGCACCAGGCATCATCTCTACAGTGTATGCCGCTGACAATGCACCAAAGGAATGTTCTGAGGATTACCTGATGCCGTAAACTTGTATGGTACCGGACTGTGCCGAGCTGTCTGCAAAGCATGCCCGATAGTTAACCCCTTCAGTGGATCCAATCCCGTCCTACTGTAAAATCTTACATCCGTTCTCATTACAGATTGTGTGGGCAATGTGGGTAGCTACAGCTTGTCAATCCACGCACATGCACCAAGCTCTATTAACTCCTGCTGCTCGTTCAGAAGAATTCAGGACCCACACAAATAAAACTTTCTATTGCATTTCCCCTTTTAATCCTGCATTTGGGTGACATAAAAGTATTGCTCTGTCTCAGTCAAAACCTGGGCCCATTTCCTGCTCAGGAGGAGCCCAGTAAATGAACTCCTCTGCTCCTGTGGTGAGAGGCGCTGTGGGTAGTGGGACACCAGCTGTCATCTCTACAGTGTGTGTATTCATCCGTGGGGTGGTGTATGGGCACAGAGCTGTGGCACTGCTGCCTCCAGCGTGTGTATGCTCTGAAAAGAGGAGGGGACATGCCCCTGGCACTGGTGTTCTGAAGTCACCCTGTACATGTGGTGGGAAGTGGGCTTTGTGAGAGGCAGGCGGTGGCATGAAGGCCTGTGCCCTGCTGTGGCTCCCAGGCCTTTCTGCAGTACTGAGGCTGGAAGTGAAGCTCTGCTTCACTCCTGTGTGACATGTCCTAGGATCCACTGGTTTGGACAAGGACAGGGTCCCAGTGCTAATGGGACCCTGCCTGTAGCTTCCATGGACCTACGTGCAGCTGTATGCCACCTATAACCAGAAGGCTGGTTGCGGCCTACTCATTCTGTCAGGGAAGCCGTCACTTTTATGACTGACCTGTCTGACTTGTGATAAAGTGCAGGGAAGATCCACTGCATTAGACTGTACTTTATCACTTCATTATAATTGGCGGATTGTTATTTAGACAAGTAATGGTTGCCTTGCATAAATACCCACCTCTTAGGCCACGTTCACACCACCGCTATTTATTTCTGCTGTTCTGCTCCGTTAGATGAGGAGAACAACGAAAATAATGGAAGTGCTGGATCGGACACATAACTGAGATGAACAGACTCCATTTACTATTATGGAGTCCATTCAGGTTCTGTTTTTTTTTTACCAGACATAAAAGTACGCATGTAAGGCTTTTTTGTCTGGTCTTTAACAGAATCTGCGACAGAGCCCCGTACAGAGTCTCCAACGTAGATGTGAACAAGCCCTTAACATTATGTAGGCCTATGTATTAGTTGTTTCTATTACTGCAAATTTCATACTCATCCTCACCTATAAATACTCCACAAAAATAGTACGAGGAGTATTTTTACTGTTTTGAAAAAAAAATTGTGCGACCTCTGGTATAAGCTCTATGGCCCATTGCTGATAGTTGTCAGTATGTTCTTTTGGTCTCTTTAAAAGGAGCATTGCGGTTTTGCAATTTTCAGCATCCATTGACAGGAAACAACACGTTATCACTTACTAACGGTGTATTCACACAGCCGTGTCTGTTTTACAGACTGCAAAAAAGGACTGCGTGTGCTTCTGGGTCTGTGCGGCTGCTCCACAAAAAATAGGACATGTCAAATCTTTGGCCACATCTTGCCACACTGTGATGCAGGATGCACGCGGCCAGTGTCCGCGTTTTGCGGCGTCACGGTCTACACGCGGTCAGTGTCATTAACAGATCTCCTCCCCCCCAGAGCCGCTTCCTAGCTAATTTATTCACTGCACTTTCCTCTGTATAATTGAAGAGAAGCGCCGTAATCTCGCACCGGCGCACTGGCAGAGGCCAGGAAGACGGTGCATGCGCACTTCGATGCCTCTGCCAGTGCGCCTGTGCGAGATTACGGCGCTTCTCTTCAATTTCACAGAGGCAAGTGCAGTGAATAAATTAGCTAGGAGGCGGCGCTGGGCGGGGAGATTGCGGGCACAGGCAGCATCGCTTTGCTGCCTGTGCCGTTCGCAGCGCGCCCTGCGCTGATAAAGTCCTGTTACTGCGCGGGCCGCATGACACGGCTTTGCAGGCCGCATTTGGCCCGCAGGCCGTAGGTTGGGCATCACTGCACTAGATGATACCTCTGCAATTCCAGCAAACCTTGTTTGTTTTTTGGGGTGCAAGTGCTGTGTTGCATTGGTTGGTGTATTTATAGGAAATATCCATACGTCATATTTACCGTTCTGCGGTGCATTTAAATTGTTCTACAGTTTCTTTTGGGGTGTATTAGTGTAAAAAAAGGACGTCTTATTTGCCGTTCTGCAGTGCAGTTACATTGTACTACACACTTTTTTAGGGTGTTTTAATAGTCTTAAAAGGACGTCTTATTAGCCGTTTTGCGGTGCAGTTACATTGTACTACAGCTTTTTTGGGGATGTATAAGTGTAAAAAAAAGGAAATCCTATTTGCCGTTCTGCGGTGCAGTTAAATTGTTCTACAGCTTTTTTTCGGGTGTATAAGTGTAAAAAAAGTACATCTTATTTGCTGTTCTGCGTTACAGTTACTTTGTACTACAGCCTTTTTGGGGTGTATAAGTGTAAAAAAAAAAGTACATCTTATTTGCCGTTACATTGTAGATTTACAGTTACATTGTACTATATACTTTTTTGGGGTGTTGTAATAGTAAAAAAAGTACGTCTTATTTGCCGTTATGCGGTACAGTTACTTTGTACTACAGCCTTTTTTGGGGTGTATAAGGGCATTTTCACACTAGCGTTTTTTTTTTCCAGTATTGAGTTCCGTCATAGGGGCTCAATACCGGGAAAAAAACTGATCAGTTTTATCCTAATGCATTCTGAATGGAAAGCAATCTGTTCAGTATGCATAAGGATGCATCAGTTCAGTCCCTCTTATTTTTTTGGCCGGAGAAAATACTGCAGCATACTGCAGTTTTCTCTCCCGCCAAAAATCCTGAACACTTGCCGGAATTCCGGATCCGGCATTAATTTCCATTGAAATTTATTAATGCCGGATCCGGTACTAAGTGTTCTGGAAAACCGGATCTCGTTTCCCGATCTGCGCATGCGCAGATTTTTAAAAACATGAAGAAAAAAAAATACCGGATCCGTTTTTCCCGGATGACAACCGGAAAGACGGATCCAGTATTGCAATGCATTTGTCAGATGGATCCGCATCCGGATCTGTCTCACAAATGCATCCGTTTGGTCCGGATTGCCGGATTTACACCCTAAGTGTAAAAAAAGTACATCTTATTTGCCGTTCTGCGGTGCAGTTACATTGTACTACACACTTTTTTGGGGGTGTTGTAATAGTACAAAAAGTACATCTTATTTGCCGTTTGCGGTGCAGTTACTTTGTACTACAGCCTTTTTTGGGGTGTATTAGTGGAAAAAACAAGCACGTCTTATTTGCCGCTCTGCGGTCAAGTTACATTGTTCTACAGCTTTTTTGGAGTGTATTAATTAGTTGGCATGGCCCGGGAGCAGGCCCTGTGCCATCATCACCTGTCCTCAACCTGCCCTTGTCCTTTTTTGTTCCCTCTGCTAGAGTAGTATTATATGCCGTAGGCTCCGCTCCACTTTTCAGTGAGGACGAGCTACTAGAGGACAGTCAGCAGCTACTGTCCATCCAAGATCTGGAGGAGAGATCCGCCGCTTCCTCCGGTAGGTGGGCAAGTAGTGATGATGAGAGCCGCGTGGGAGCTGATGTTGCGAGCTGTCAGGCTCCTTGCCCTGAGACCATTGAGGGGGACATCAGTGACGTGCAGACAGTAGTGGATGATTATGAAGCCGATCGCACTTGGGAGCCGGGTGAAGAAGGGGCTTTATCATCATCAGGAGAAGAGGGTGGCAGCTTGCGCGTGATGCAGCAGCTGAGCCAGCAAGGTGGTAGCGTGGCCGGGAGTCAGCAGGGTGGCAGCAGTGGGAGGTTGGGAGCCAAACGTGCCAGGGGTAGACCCTCCCGCTTCACAGGAGACTACCTGCCTGGGAAGTAGCGGTGCAGGGGTTCACGGAGGCAGCGGTAGCAGGCAGTCAGTACGGAGTGTTGGGGGGAAAATGCCATACTTGGCGGTGTGGCAATTTTTTGTTAGGCCCCCAGTTGAGGTGAACATGGCCATTTGACGAGTTTGTGGGCAGAAGGTGAAGGCACTGTTGGCACCACCGCCCTGCGTCAACATATGCAGTGTCACCATAAAGTGGCCTGGGAGAACCATGGCTCCGATGTGGTGGTCCACCCTGCCGCAGCAACCGCTGCATCACCCAGTGGCACACACCCAATTTTATGCAGTCAAGGCTCCACCACCTCAGCCGAAGGGAGCTGTCTGTCCTTCCCATCATCTGCTGGTCCTGATGCTCCTGCTCCTCCTCCACGTCAGTCATTCCGTCAGCAATCGATCACCGAAGCGATTGCCAAGAGACAACAGTATGCGTGCACTTCGATCTTAGCCAGTGGCAGCTCATGCATGATGACACTTGCCGTTTGCTTGGGCCCTTTGAGGAGGCCCCTTTATTTGTCAGATCTACGGGATGAACAATGTTATTCCACTGATTCATGTCCTGGAACAGATGCTGCTAAATCTGGCTGGCCAGGGGACAGGAGACGTGGCAACTACATCTCACGTTCACATAAGCCCTGTGGGGGCTGAACTAGAGGAGGAGGAGGAGATTCGAGCACAAGCAATATGTAGAGAAATGGGTGGTTTTTCCTACACAGGTGACAGGAGAGGAGGAAGATGAGGCAGGGGACCAAGACACACCGTGAAATTATGCAGTGGAGATGGAGGCAGGGAGTCCCTCCAAGTCACTTGCGCAAGTGGCCCGATGCATACTCATTTGCTTCCGTAGCGACAGCTGAATTGTCAGCATTCGCCAGAGGGATGACTACTGGCTCTCCACCATGTTAGACCCTCACTACTGGTCCAAAATGGGGGCCTTTTTTTACACCCGCTGAGAGGGAGGACAAACTGAATTACTATCGATACATCCTATGTACTCAGTTGCCCGATGCCTATGTTCGCCATCGCCCATCCTCACGCAGGTCTGCCCGGGGGGCCCTGTGCGCTCACATTCCACTGCCATGGCTGCTGGGGGGGGGGGGGGGGTCAGGAGCAGTACCAGCTCCATCAGCAACTTAAGTCTAGAGTAGCTGATGAGCAGTTTTTTTCACAAGCCTACTGAAGAAACTACTCACCAGCAGCAGCAGCTACTTGGAGTGCACCCTGCTACCTCACATCGAAGATCCCCTGGACTACTGAGCAGCTAAACTCGATTTGTGGCCGCAACTGGCCGAGTTTGCTCTGGACAAGCTTTCCTGCCCGGCCAGCAGTGTGGCATCAGAGCGGGTGTACAGTGCGTCGGTGGCCATAGTTACCCCAAGGAGAACTCGCCTGTCCACCCAAAATGTGGAGAAGCTGACCTTTGTGAAGATGAATCAGGCGTGGATCAGCCAGGATTTTCAAACACCAGTGCCTGACACCAGTGCATTAGACTAGATCGTCCATAGTGCCACACCTACACTTTGACAAAAGAGGCCTGTTTCTTCTGGCTACCTTCCTCTGCTACTATTCTGATGCGGCCATCCGCCTGATGCCACACCTGATGCCAGGTGGTCCTACTGCCAGACACCATCTTCAGCTAGTACTGGTATTGCCCCCCACCTCCCCACTCTGTCACTGTGCCACTCTGTGGTCTCCTCATGCTGCTGCTACATCAACACTATGTCTCTGGGCCACTCTGTGGTCTCCTCAAGCTGCTGCCACCTCCCCACTCTGTGGTCTCCACATGTTGCTGCCACCTCCCCACTCTGTGGTCTCCTCATGCTGCAGCCACCTCAACACTATGTCACTGGGCCACTCTGTGGTCTCCTCATGCTGCTGCCAATTCACCACTCTGTGGTCTCCTCATGCTGCTGCCACCTCAACACTATGTCACTGGGCCACTCTGTGGTCTTCTCATGCTGCTGCCACCTCACTACTCTGTGGTCTCCTTATGCTGCTGCTACCTCAACACTGTGTCGCTGAGCCACTCTGTGGTCTCCTCATGCTGCTGCCACCTCACCACTATGTCATTGGGCCACTCTGTGGACTTCTCATGCTGTTCTCACCCTCCCCACTTCATGACTGGGCCACTATTTAGCTTTTTTGGCCTGGTTGACATAATCATTTATTTGACCCTTCTTCTGGTCTGTCAGAAGGAAGGAAAAATTAGACGGATCCTGTCTGTGTGGCAGCTGTAAGGCCTGTATGGTCCTATCAGAATTGGCTTATGATTTGGTAGCTAAAAGCAGGAGTGGGTACAAAACACAGAAGGCATGCACATATTCCATTCACGTGTCATCTCTCTTTTGGATCCACTCCTGTTTTTTCTGGTTTTAGCAATACTGATGGATTACTGACCAAATGCTGACCGAGTGAAGGCGGATGCTCAACAGACAGGATCAGTTTTTTGGGGGGTTATTGTTCTGACGGATCAGAGGAAGGGCAAAAATATCTGTGACGTCAACACAAATTTATTGCTGACACCCTCTCCACTTTGTCAGGGGGGCTCTACTTGTATAAGTGTTTAATAGAACAGGGTCTGTAGACATGTATGTGGAATCAGCTGACGATGGTGTAAAAGGAGTGCGCTTCTTCTTGACGCTAACATCGACCTGTAAGGCTTAGTTCACACTTAAGTTAGTTGGTCAGTTTTGGCCCCGTAACTGCCCAAATAAGTGAAGTGTGCAGTGATTCTAAGAGCGACGCCTGTCATCTGCTTGTCATACTGACTCACAGTATTGTTTCACTACTACAGCAAACTCCCTATGCGTGTTACTGCAAGGCACAGTGTTCTACACCACTATACAGGCTCTCTGCAGCCAGGAAATAGCTGTTTTTTAACGCTATTCGCCACAAATAAATTCAGGTTGAATCAAATCTTTTTGGAAAATTCGGCGAACCGACCGAATCGAATTTTTGATAAACTCTCTCATCTCTAATATACAGTACAACCAGTATGTATGTCAACGTAAACTTTCCAGAAACCTATATAGCACTTGGCACGACCATTTCCTACCTCTGCATCCTTCTGAAATATTCGCGTTAATTTCTGGATTTCTTGTTCAGCCTCCAGTGCCCTCAGTTTTTCCTTCTCCCAGGTGTCACGTGTCTTCACCAGCTCTGTCTGAAGCTGGGCTACTTGAGACTCTCTTTCAGAATAGGCAGCACTCAGACTTTGGAACTCCTTCTTGGAAACCAGCTCTTCCGACCTAATGTTCTGAAGAACAGAAAGATATTTAGAATGGAAACACTAACTGGACACGAAGTATAGATGATAGGTTTAACCACTGAAGATCATCACCAAAAGCGTCTTTTTTTTTTAGAAAGTATGCAAATGTAAAACAATGTATTGGCACTCTATGGCTCTTCTCTAACCTAAAAAGATTTGAGGGGTCATTTATTAAGACCAGCATTTTAGACACCTGTCTTAATATCCTCTATAGCTGGCGGTGGATCCATCAGAGTTATGTAAAGGTGCCGGCCTCTATATAACGTTGGTGGAATCCACCACCGCTTCTAAATGTAAGACAACTTCATAGCTAAGCTTTTCTGAGATGATGAGTATTAGAATTTCTACAATGGCAAGAAAAACCTTTGGGAATAAATATTATCGATAAAAATACAAAATGCAGAGAGATCGATGAAAAGGAAAAAAGAAAATCGATGAAACAATCTATAGAATCTTCGCCAGTAAAGTGCTCAGTGTTTTTTCTGATAATAGTCTAGACAAAGTTCATATTCGATAATTTCAATACGATAATTTAGACATATTCGATATATGTTCACTCGATGGAATACACCTCTTAATACAGTTCAGTTGCCGTCTGACTTGAGCTCACGATGGCGTCCCACGTGGCTCACAATGTCAGATCCGGCGGTACCTGATTATAGTTGATCAGTTGGAGCGATTCGGGTGGTTCTGTAACCCCCAATATGAACAGTCTCCAGTGATCTTCACCAGCTTTTTCAGGTCTGGCAGATGTGTAGGAATCAGGACCCGGTTTGCTTAAATCGAGGTATTCACTCTATGTTGAAGAGTCGAAAATTCGACAGAGTGGTAATCCAATTCCAAGATGTTGGGATCAAAGTATGTTTTCATCAGCTGATGTGCGGGTCTTGCAGTAACCAAACGCGTTTCGGGGTCTTTGCCTGGCCCCTTCCTCAGTGGAGTCCTGATGTCCGGGTCCTGATTCCTACACATCTGCCAGACCTGAAAAAGCTGGTGAAGATTTTGTGTGTACAATACTGGTGGCTACTGGCACATGATGGTGGGCTCAGGCTACTGGCACATGATTGGGGGGGCCTATGGCTACTGGGACATGATAGGGGGGGCACTATGGCTACTGGCACATTATATGGGGGGCTCTGGCTACTGGCACATGATATGGGGCGGTTCTGGCTACTGGCACATGATATAGGGGGGGCTCTGGCTACTGGCACATGATATAGGGGGGCTCTGGCTACTGGCACATGATATAGGGGGGCTCTGGCTACTGGCACATGATATAGGGGGGGCTCTGGCTACTGGCACATGATATAGGGGGGGGGGGCTCTGGCTACTGGCACATGATGGGGGGTTATCTGGCTACTGGCACATGATAAGGGGATCCTCTGGCTACTGGCACATGATGGGGGGGGCTCTTGTTACTGGCACATGATTGGGGGGCAACTATGAGGGCACATTTTACTGGCACATTATTGGGGGACATCTATGGGGGCACTTATTACTGGCACATTATTGGGGGCATTTCTTACTGGCACATTATTGGTGGGCACTATAGGGGCATCTACTGAGGCCACAAAGAACGTTTATTTTATATGGGGGCTTTGTATAGGGGCATTTTATACTGGGACACATTATGGTGGGTACTATGGGGAAGGGGGGAGAGGACTAATATGGGATCATCTATGGGGGCACTGAGAAGGGGTAGTTTATACTTACAAATTATGGGAGACACTGAGGGCATCTACTGGGGCACGATATATAGGGCATTTTATACTGGTACATTATGGGGGGCACATTGGGGATATTAGCTCAACTGGGGGCATTACAAGGGGGTATTTTTTGCACTGTCACATTATAAGGAGAATTATTTCTACTGGGGGGGCATTATGGTGGGCTTTATGACCCCCCATGGTATAAGCCCCCTAGTAGCAGCACCAGCCTCTCCCTGCTCTGCGACCACACTGCCCCTTCTCCAAATCCTGGCCAAGTGTTGAAGTGGTGTCCGAGATCCCCAAGGGTCAAGCCAATTAAATGTATGTTTTCATATGAAATATGTTTGCGTTATACACATATAGCATACACCGTGCCCCACAATATACAGTTTATTTTGTAAAAGTCATCAAGTGTTATTGTTTTTCGCCCCAGGGCCCCATTTCACCTAGAACCGGCCCTGCTAACAACACCCAGCTAGTTTATAGCTCCTCCCACCCAGCTAGTTACAGACACTCCCCTATCACCACCCAGCTAGCTTATAGCTCCTCTCACCAGCTAGTTACATGGACACTCCCCCATCACTGCCCCTAAAAACACGCAGCTAGTTTATAGCTCCTCCCACCAGCTAGTTACATAGACACTCCCCTATCTCTGCCCCTAACACCACCCAGCTAGTTTATAGCTCCTCCCACCAGCTAGTTACATAGACACTCCCCTATCACTGCCCCTAACAACACCCAGCTAGTTTATAGCTCCTCCCACCAGCTAGTTACATAGACACTCCCCTATCTCTGCCCCTAACACCACCCAGCTAGTTTATAGCTCCTCCCACCAGCTAGTTACATAGACACTCCCCTATCACTGCCCCTAACACCCAGCTAGTTTATAGCTCCTCCCACCAGCTAGTTACATAGACACTCCACTATCACTGCCCCTAACACCCAGCTAGTTTATAGCTCCTCCCACCAGCTAGTTACACAGACACTCCCCTATCACTGCCTCTAACACCACCCAGCTAGTTTATAGCTCCTCCCACCAGCTAGTTACATAGACACTCCCCTATCACTGCCGCTGTTGCTTTTTTGAGACACCCATGGACAGTGCCGTTTCTAGGGAATTTTAGACAAAGTTAATACAGGGCACTTACTAATGTATTGTTATTATCCATATTGCTTCCTTTCCTGGCTGGATTCATTTTTCCATCACATTATACACTGCTCGTTTCCATGGTTACAGATCACCCTGCTATCAATCAGTGGTGGTCGTTCTTGTACACTATAGGAAAAAGCATCAGCCTCTCTGGTGACCGGGACCATGGGAGCTCACATAGACTGGTGTTTTTTGCTATAATGTGCAAGCACGACCACCGCTGATGGATTGCAGGGTGGTCTGTAACCATGGAAACTAGCAGTGTATAATGTGATAGAAAAATGAATCCAGCCAGCAAAGGAGGCAATATGGACAATCTCAATACATTAGTACGTGCCTTGTATTAACTTCCTCTACATAATAAATGCCACTTACTGAAGTGAGACAACCACTTTAAAGGGCTCATGCATACGAACGTGTGCAGGCCGCAAACAGCAGGTCCACAGTATACGGGCCCCAGCCGTTTGTGCACCGCATCACAAATAAAAGGTGTGGTGAAGAACGGAGGCACGGAACCCCACAGAAGCACTATAGAGTAGTGCTTCCGTGTGGTTTCTCACCGTGCTTCCCCACCATAAAAGAATAGGACATGTTCTATTTTTTTGTGGTGTGGATGGATCAGTGGAAACTGCACGCAAATTGCGGTCCGAATGAATGGAACGACTGGTCAACAGCCGTATGCATGAGCCCAAATACAGTCCAAGAAATGTGTATGAGATTAGATAAATCTCATTCATGTACAGTTGCAAGATAAAAGTATGTGAACCCTTTGGAATGATATGGATTTCTGCACAAATTGGTCATAAAATGTGATCTGATCTTCATCTAAGTCACAACAATAGACAATCACAGTCTGCTTAAACTAATAACACACAAAGAATTAAATGTTACCATGTTTTTATTGAACACACCATGTAAACATTCACAGTGCAGGTGGAAAAAGTATGTGAACCCTTGGATTTAATAACTGGTTGAACCTCCTTTGGCAGCAATAACTTCAACCAAACGTTTCCTGTAGTTGTAGATCAGACGTGCACAACGGTCAGGAGTAATTCTTGACCATTCCTCTTTACAGAACTGTTTCAGTTCAGCAATTTTCAGCTTCAGCTGGTGGACAGATAGCCTTAAAGGGATTCTGTCACCAGGTTTCACCCCTGTCAG